>NC_025993.2:78496472-78686666 GCF_000442705.2 Elaeis guineensis | reverse complement strand
CCTAGAACGATTCTTAATCGTTGATCAACCATCTGATCGGATCATGAACTCTAATGTGTGTGACCTCATAGGTCCGAACCTAAGCCGGTAGTATAGGAATAAATTTTTATACCAATCGAAGTGACCATCTAGCAATGGTACCCGACGATCGGATAGGTCGAATGTGTAGAACAACATCCTTAGAACCCATGCGGATATAGTTTTCATATAATTCATCCCCTTGACCAAAATGATCATAGGACACCCCAGAGTTTAACTGTCAACTCTGATTAGGTTGTCCACATTGTATTTCAAAATATCAAATCCATCTGATGGATTACCCTGGCCAAGGTTTTGCTAAATTGAAATACAGCGACTCATTCTTCTCCAACTCTTGGAGTGGTCAATCCCATCTCGATCACACTCTGACTTCGCAAGTACTTGACTGTGCCCAGAAGCCTTCCGTCCCTGAATTAGAAATTCAGTTAGTTCAGTACCAAAGCACAGTGAGTTGCTTGCAAGTCACTGAGGCGATCTCAGGTCTAAGAGACACTTATACCTATATCCCATCAGAGACATTCTCGACAGCAGAATACACTAGAGTTGGTCACGTTCAATGACGATGTACCCTTACATCTCACCTGTATGCCATACCAGTGTCTCCACACTCCTTGGTTAAGAGGACAACCAACCCATATGGCCTACAGCAACCTATGCTCGATAGAAGCTGTCGTCCTTATTAACAGCTTATCATTTGGTCGTGAATAGTTTTAAGGACTAATCGATAAATCCTCTCTTTATCGAATCTAAATAGTCCTAAGGACTTCATCATAACAACGGAGTTCATTAGAAGATGAAATCTTATGATGAAGATGCCAAATATATTTTATTTATTAACAAATCAATTACAATACTTGGTTGCTCAACCGTCAACAGCTTAACGATTGGCTTTTTGGGACACATTTCCCAACAACTCCCACTTGTCCTAAAGCCACTCGGCACAGTATCTAATACCCATCTTCAACTTGTGGTTGTCGAACTCCTTTATTGCCAGGGCTTTAGTGAAGGGGTCGGCTAGGTTCTCTTTTCCGTCGATCTTCTGAAGGTCGACGTCACCTCGATCCACGATCTCCCAGACCAGGTGGAAGCGATGCAAGATGTGCTTCATCCGCTGATGTGCTTTGGGTTCCTTCACCTGAGCTATGGCACCAGTGCTGTCGCGGTAGAGCAGGACTGGACCATCGAGGGAGGGTGCTACTCCGAGCTCGTTGATGAATTTTCTCAGCCACACAGCTTCCTTCGCGTCATCTGATGCTGCGATATACTCCGCTTCACAAACAGAGTCTGCCACAGTATGCTGCTTGGAACTCTTCCAGCAGATGGCTCCACCATTCAGAGTAAAGATATAACCCGACACGCTCCTGCTGTCATCATGGTCAGATTGGAAGCTGGAGTCTGTGAACCCCACAAGTTTCAGATCTGACTCGCCATAAACCAACCATTGGTCCTTAGTATTTCTCAAATACTTAAAGATGGCTTTAACCACTTTCCAGTGATTTTCTCCAGGATCAGATTGGTATCTACTCACTACTCCTAGTGAGTATGCCACATCTGGTCTTGTACATGTCATGGCGTACATGATAGATCCCACGGCTGAAGCATATGGGACTCTACTCATACGCTCTCTCTCTTCAGGAGTTGTCGAACAATCCTTCTTAGAGAGAAAAATTCCATGGCCTATCGGTAGATAGCCCTTCTTGGAATTCTTCATGCTGAACCTCTTCAGCACAGTGTCTATGTACATGGACTGGGATAACCCAACCATCCTTTTAGATCTATCCCTATAGATCTTCATCCCTAGGATGTAGGATGCTTCACCCAAGTCCTTCATGGAGAACTGTGATTACAACCAAACTTTTATTCCCTGTAGTGCGGGGATGTCATTCCCGATTAAGAGAATGTCATCCACGTACAAGACAAGGAATACCACAACTGGACCATTTGCCTATTTATAGATGCAGGGCTCTTCTCCATTCTTAATGAAGCCATACGTTTTGATCACCTTATCAAATCGCATGTTCCAACTCCGAGATGCTTGCTTCAGTCCATAAATGGATCTCTGAAGCTTGCACACCTTGGACTCATCTGTGGATGTAAACCCTTCAGGTTGTATCATATACACCTCTTCAGTCAGCTCTCCATTCAAGAAAGCTGTCTTTACATCCATCTGCCAGATCTCATAATCCAGATGGGCAGCTATTGCAAGCATTATCCGAATAGATTTGAGCATTACCACAGGGGAAAATATCTCGTCATAGTCAATACCATAACGTTGACGATACCCCTTGGCAACCAGACGGGCTTTATAGGTCTCCACCTTTTCGTCTGCGCCCCTCTTCCTTTTGAAGACCCATTTACACCCAATGGGTTTAACCCCTTCAGGTGGGTCAACCAATGTCCATACATCGTTGACCTTCATGGACTCCATTTCGAATTTCATGGCTTCAAGCCATTTCTCGAAATCAGGTCTCTGCATAGCATCCATATAGGTGATCGGATCCTCATTATTCTCATCAAGTTCGATGGGATCACCATCCCAGACCAAGAAACCGTAGTATCTGTCTGGCTGATGCGGTACTCTATCGGATCGCTTTAATGGTACAGGTATATTGGGCTCTGGATCTGATCTAATCATATCCGACTCAAGTTCAGCTATTGGTGTCGGTCCTTCTACCTGTTGAACTTCATCAAGTTCAACCTTAGAGGCAACGGTTCCTTCACCAAGGAACTCCTTTTCTAAAAAGATTGCCTTAAGACTGACGAACACCTTTTGTTCATCAGCATGGTAGAAAAAATATCTTTTTGTCTCTTTGGGGTACCCTATGAATGAGCATTTGTCAGACCTAGGTCCAAGTTTGTCTGTGACTAATCGTTTGACATAGGCCGGGCACCCCCAGACCCTAAAGTGTGAAAGTACTGGCTTACGTCCTGTCCATATCTCATATGGAGTCTTAATTACAGACTTACTTGGAATCCTATTTAACAGATAACAGGCCGATTCGAGTGCATATCCCTAGAAGGATATCAGCAAGCTAGCAAAAACCCATCATGGATCGGACCATGTCTAACAAAGTCCGATTCCTCCTTTCAAACACACCATTATGCTGTGGTGTTCCTGAAGGAGTCCATTGGGAGAGAATCTCATTCTCTCCTAGATATGTGAGAAACTCACTAGAAAGGTATTCTCCTCCTCGATCAGATCAAAGAGTTTTAATACTCTTCCCAGTTTATTTTTTTACTTCACTTCAGAATCGTTTGAACATTTCAAATGAATCCGACTTATGTTTCATCAGATAGACATATCCATATCGGGATAGGTCATCCGTGAAAGTTATGAAGTAGAAATATCCACCTCTAGCACTGGTGCTCATGGGCCCACATACATCAGTATGTACTAGGCTCAAGAGCTCAGTAGCTCTCTCACCTTTTCCAGTAAAAGGTGACTTGGTCATTTTACCAAGAAGACAGGACTCACAGGTTGGAAGTGATTCACAATCACTAACTTCGAGGATTCTCTCTTGAGTCAACCTGTTTATTCTGTTCTTGTTTATATGACCTAGCCTACAGTGCCATAAGTAGATATCTGACACACTATCTAATCTAGGGTGCTTGCCAGTAGAATAGACTCTTATCAGGCTTGACCTTTTTGGTCTGGCTCTGCACTGATGTCCTAGCCTGAACTTGCACATTCTTTACTTTCTTCTTCTTGTTCTTCTTCCTTTTCTTAAAAGGTCGAGAACCAGAAGATGAACCTCCCACTAAATTCACCGACTCCTTGTGAAGTTGGTGATCCTTCTCAAAGTTCTGAAGCAACCCCAGTAACCCGTGGTAGTTCTCTTCAGGCTTTGTCATTCTATAATGAGTGAGGAATAGGAGATAAGACTTGGGCAGCGAGTTCAGTATTGCATCTTTCTCAAGCTGCTCATGCAAGAAAAAGTCGAGCTTTCTCAATCATTCCATCAGCTCGAGCATGTACAATACATGATCAGTGACAGAGGCACCATCCCGTATTTTGGCATTGAAGATGGCACAACTTGTCTTGTGCCTCTCCACGACATCAGGTGTGCCAAAGGCATCCTCCAACACTTGAAGCTTGTCCTTTGGCTGAGCCGTCTCGAATCTGCGACTGAACTCGTCACTCATGATAGCCAGCATGATACAGCGCATCGTGGTCCGATCACTGAGCCACTTCTGGTAAGTGTCTCTGATTGTTCCACGTGCATTGACAGCTGGCTCCTCAGGTGCAGAATCTATTATCACATATAGGATCCGTTCATGCTCCAGGACTATCTTCAACTTTCGGTACCAGCTACCGAAGTTGGATCCCACCAACTTATCATTGTCCAACAATGATCGGAGCGATAGGGAAGTGGCCATATTTGCACAAAGGAGAACCATAACCTAATTAGTAATTGATTCATTAAACCTAAAGATTTGGACTTTAATCAAAAGGTTTCTCTCACTATTTTATTCGAATTGGTAGCCTCTACCTCCAACTCGAGGAATTACCCTAATTCCTTAGCGGGTACTAGAATCCACTTAGACTGCACACAAGCCCAACTTTGGTTGGTCAACCCATGTACATCTAAGGGTAGGTTCATAACCAATTGTTTCTCTAAACAATTTATAGTAATTTTAATTTTGCCCCAGAAACCTAATCAGTAGGCTTTGGCCTCCACTGTAAGGATCCGGTTAGGTCCAACCATTAACATGATCATACTTGGTGTATCTAACCAACGAATGATTAAGCCCAACTTTGGTTGGCTTACCTAACCACCATTAGAGAGACACTTCCAAGTCATCATATGATGAGTGATAATTCCATTAGTCAACAAGCACCAGGCCTTTGGGTCTGCAATGATTATTGAGTTAATGGACTCATTATCAAACACCTTAATGGGAGGCTATGACTCAGTTATCTCCATAACTTTGTCATTTTAAGGACCTAATAATTTTAGAAGATTTAAATAATTTAGAGGATGAGGTCAGATGAACCAGCTTATCATGATCTTCCCACTGGCTTCACCAAGTCAGCTTAAGGGAGACCAGGGCTGGTCTAGGAGCACCTAAATCAGTCACACTGATATACCTAGCTGACATGGGTCAGCTCGAATAGTCAAGTGATCCGATCAAAACATAATTTCACCAACAGGCCAGGTAAGTTCGATCAGTGGGAGGGTCTGCCAAAGCTTGCCTTAGACACCATCAGAAATGACCAGGTAAGCGGGCTCCCAATTAAAAACCACCGGTCTGGTTTACCTTAGACACCAACTGGTTTAATTAGTTTCGATTAGATCAACCTAACAGTTCGTGCTAGACCGCTTAGCCAAGAATCAAGTCCATTTGGTTCTCGTTAAAGACATGGACTTGACCAACTACAACTATTGTAATTGATCTAGAGAATCCTTGACCTAATCTAAGACAACAATTGATTAGATTTAGTCAATTCTCTAATTAAGTCCATCTTCAATCTAACCATAGGTCTAACCCAATTAATGGACCTAATTCTCACTAACCCATTAACCCAATGTGTTATGATTTGTGTCTTAGGTTCTTCAATTCACAATCCTAGAACCTAATCAAACAACTTCTTAATTCTTAATTAAGTTTTGGGCTGAGGGTTGGGTTTGACTTTTCAAAAAATAATTTTCATATTTGTAAAACAATTTTACAATATGATTCTACCAACCATATTGCATGTTTGATTCATAATCAAGATGCAAGTGAAATAAACATGAAACTACTTTAGATCTAATCTAAACAGGTTCATGTAATTGAAACAATTTCAACTTTAAATAATTTCTTTGCACAAAAATTATTAACAAAGAGATTTTATTTCAGATTTAAATATCTTTTAAATCTAATAAATCATAAATTTAATCTAGATCATATCTAATAAATTTATGATTAAAGATAGATCTACACAAACTAGGACAACCTTTGCACTGTAAGGGGTAAACCTTACAGCAGGACAACCTTGCAGTTTGTGATTGATCTAAAATTTTAATTTCAGATTTAATAATCAGATTATAAATTAGATCTAATCTAAAAATAATCTAAGCATATATAAATAATCATGTAATAAAGAACCTAGGCTCTGATACCAATTGTAGGAACCAGATCTAGGGTTTCAGGGTTAGATCTTGAAAAAGAGGGTTAGATCTTGAAACTTTTTCAAGATCATACAGTGGAAGACTAAAATAAATCAAAATTTATTTTTTAAGATCAGAAAATCCTTAGATCTAAGATCTTATTACATGATTATTACATAGAATTAAATCAAAAATTAAAATATATAAATATAGCATGAACTATATGTTGATCATGTCAACATGTTTCTATACTACATCTAATGTATGTATTAAACAATAGATCAGATCTATTACCTTGCAAGTTAGATGTTCTAACCTTTCTGATCTGGGCTTGAGGATGATGTTGCAAGCCGCACATACGTCCGACCTCTAGGAGTCATCCACACGAGCCCACGAATCTCGATCAGAAGTCCTGCTTCAGAAAATCAGCACAGTATGCTAGTACTGCGCTGATCCTTCTTTGATGGTTGATCAGGTGCCTCCTTCTTCTTGATTTGGACTCTTCCAAAGATGAAAAGTAGAAGGAGGAGTTTCAAATCTGAGACACTCTCAGAAAACTCAAGATGGAGGGAGGAAAGATATGAAAACAAAAACCCAAGAAGAAGACCCTCTTCTTCTTCACGTTTTTCTGTCTAGACATCCAAACTTGTGTCTTTTATATCTCCACTACCCAAAGTTATTTCTCTCTGATTTTTGGATGGAACAAAGGTCTCTCAAATCTCTATCTTCTCCTAAAATTTTATGAAGAAACTCATCTTATATAGAGAGATATGATAGAGTCTTTATCTAGGTCAAACACCTAGTCAAGGCTTATCCAAACATGGCAAGTTAAGGGACGCCCAACTCTTGAGCACCTCCTTCATATTTTCATGCATGGATCACTAGAAAAGGGTGCACAATATATACTCTAAAAGCCACAAAAATTCCAAAAAAAATTTGGATAAATTCGGTGCAAAATTGAAAGAGTTTTGGATTTCTAAAACTCTATCTCATAGAATTCGAAATCCAAACTTATTCCTTTTAGATTTGATCCAAACCACTTTCCATGTAAGAAAGAAGAGAGGAGACCTTTTGTGAATGTGGGAGAGATCTGGGAGAGGGCTTTTGTCACACAAAATAAGTGGAGATTGGCGTTGAAAAAGAGAGAGGGCGTGGAGAAGGATTATGTGGCGCAAGGTGGAATCCTAGTCTTACTAGGATTCTGTCTTATGACTTGTTTTAATTTGGTTTCCCAAATCAAATTAAATCAAAATTAGATCAACCTAATTAAAATAGGTCTTAACCTAATTAAGAACCTAATTTAATTAGATTAAATTAGATTTAAATCTGATTTAATTTTCTAATCAAATTAGAAATTAGATTGACCCAAGTCCTAGTTGAACTAGGACTAGTTTTTCCTTGCACTTGGCTTATCCAATAAACCAATTGGACTTGATCCAATCAAGCTCAAACCAAATCTAATTAAATCATATTAAATTAGACTTAATCTCAGCCCATTGGCTTAATCAAATTAAGCCAATCAGCAATGGAATTGCTAATAGATCCTCCTGCAACACTTGCACTGGGTTAAATGTCTATCGTATTGATCATTTAACCCTAGAATGATTCTTAATCGTTGATCAACCATCTGATCGGATCATGAACTCTAATGTGTGTGACCTCATAGGTCCGAACCTAAGTCGGTAGTATAGAAACAAATTTGTATACCAATCGAAGTGACCATCTAGCAATGGTACCCGACGATCGGATATGTCGAATGTGTAGAACAACATCCTTAGAACCCATGCGGATATAGTTTTCATATAATTCATCCCCTTGACCAAAATGATCATAGGACACTCCAGAGTTTAACTGTCAACTCTGATCAGGTTGTCCACATTGTATTTCAAAATATCAAATCCATCTGATGGATTACCCTGGCCAAGGTTTTGCTAAATTGAAATACAGCGACTCATTCTTCTCTAACTCTTGGAGTGGTCAATCCCATCTCGATCACACTCTGACTTCGCAAGTACTTGACTGTGCCCAGAAGCCTTCCATCCCTGAATTAGAAATTCAGTTAGTCCAGTACCAAAGCACAGTGAGTTGCTTGCAAGTCACTGAGGCGATCTCAGGTCTAAGGGACACTTATACCTATATCCCATCAGAGACATTCTCGACAGCAGAATACTCTGGAGTTGGTCACGTTCAATGATGATGTACCCTTATATCTCACCTGTATGCCATACCAGTGTCTCCACACTCCTTGGTTAAGAGGACAACCAACCCATATGGCCTACAGCGATCTATGCTCGATAGAAGCTGTCGTCCTTATTAACAGCTTATCATTTGGTCGTGAACAGTTTTAAGGATTAATCGATAAATCCTCTCTTTATCGAATCTAAATAGTCCTAAGGACTTCATCATAACAATGGAGTTCATTAGAAGATGAAAGCTTATGATGAAGATGCCAAATATATTTTATTTATTAACAAATCAATTACAATACTTGGTTGCTCAACCGTCAACAGCTTGACGATTGGCTTTTTGGGACACATTTCCCAACAGTGTGTACTTGGGTGGAGGAGTTGAAGATGCCAGATGGCTATGCTTTCAATTTAGCTAGATGTGTTGATAAGAAATATGCGAAGCTATTTGGGATAAAAAGTCATGACTGCCATATTTTTATGGAATGTCTTCTTCCAATTACCTTTGGTGCACTTCCAGACACAATATGGAAGCCTATAACTAAACTGAATCAATTCTTTAGAGACTTATATGCAACGGTGTTATGAGAGGATTATTTATTACAAATGAAATAAAACATTCCTATCATCTTATGCAAACTAGAGTGAATTTTTCTACCAAGATTCTTTAACTCTATGGAGCACCTACCAATTCATTTGTCATATGAAGCTAGAATAGGTGGCCCAGTTCAATATCGATAGATGTATCCATTTGAAAGGTAATAACCCAAGTTTGTCTTCATATCAAGTTTAGCATTTATCAATTACATAATTAATTCATTTAAAATTTTGTTGTAGGTTCCTCAATAAGATCAAAAGAATAGTGAAAAATAAATGATATAGTGAAAGATCTTTATGTCAAGCTTACTTGGCTCAAAAGACATCCTACTTCTGTTCTCATTATTTTGAGCCGCATGTCTAATGCTGACGAACTAGAGTTGGTCATAACGATGATGGGGTTGAAAATTATAAAATTCAACCAACTCTATCAATCTTCAATCCTCCTCGCCGTACTGCTGGCCAGTGTAAAGATGGATGGCTAGATGATAGAGAAATGCATGCTGCCCAATTACATATTCTATTAAATTATGATGAAGTGAAACCATATCTTGAGTAAGTAGTAGACATTATATATATATATATATATATATATATATATATATATATATATATATATATATATATATATATATATATATATATATGATCAGTAGCTTTTAGAATAATTAGATTTAGCTTGAAACTAATATACTGGTGTCTTATGGTGCCGCATGTATATGCAACATTTGAAAGTAGTGTATGATAATCTTAGTGATGATATAATTGATAAATAAATTGAAACTGACTTTTGGTGGTGGTTTCAAGAATATGTAAGCATTAACATAATAAATTTAAGAATTCAGAGAAAGTAATTACTTAGACATTATATCTTACAAATTTTTTTCATTTATAGGTTCAAAGTAACCCACAACACATACAAAATCCCTATTTGCATTACTTAGCATTGGAACCATTGAGATTGGTAAAGTCATGGTCCATTTATTTGGTAAATGGGTACACATTTCACACTTCTACATAGGGTGAGGGTAGAAAAACATACAATAGTGGGGTGTGTGTTTGTGGCATTGGGCAAGATGAAACTTCAACTGATTATTATGGTATTCTTAAAGAGATTCTTGAGATGGAGTGGCCAAGGCCACCAATTAAGAGGTTAATTTTGTTTAGCTATGCTTGGTATGATGCTTCTAAGCGCAGGATGAGAGTGTATAAGCAATATGGGATTGTCGAGGTTAAAAATAACTTGAAATTATATCAAGTTTGATCCTTTTATATTTTCTAAAACAGCAACTCAAGTTTACTATGCACTTTATCCTAGAAAGCAAAAGGATAAAGTTGATTGGTTGGCAGTTATCAAGACAATACCAAGAGGGGCTGTGGACAACAAACATACTTTGGAAGTTTCTTACCAAGAAAAGCAGTCACATATCAATACAATAATTGAGGATGATCCAATTGATCACTAACAAGATGATGAAGTCGATGGTGAAGAGGTAGAGGTGATTTGGGTAGAAGAAAATGATTTCATTGAAATTAAGAAAGATTTCATTAATGACAATGATGATTATGAGAAGGAGGTAGCTATTGATGAAGAAGAAGTAGAGTTGTTCAATAGTGGTGATTCAAAAAATTATCTTAATATTGAGGAAGATGAAGATGAATAATATTTGGCTGACTTTTTTCATGTTTATATTATGTTGATCTTAAAAGTGATTTTGATGATGACCAAACATTAAAGCATATATTTACTAATATTTTTCAAGCTTTTCTTGAGATTGTCTTGTAGAAAGAAAGTTTCATGGAAGAAGAGGTAGAAACCAAGTGTAAACAATGTTAAACTAATGAGACAAAAGGTTGGAGTCAAATGCCATTGAAGAAGATCATCTGAAGGGTTTGAGTCAATTCAAGAAGGAATAGAGTTGACTCTGGCATGTTCTTGGCACATTTGGAACATGACATGCAGGTGTGGCATGGCGTCGAGCCGACTCGGAACTAAGCTGAGTAGACTCATGGGCCAGTCGAGCCGAGTCGACTCTTGAAGTTCTAACAGCTACAACAGCTAGTTCTGTAATGGCCCAGAATTCTTATTCTGTACGTGCTTTAATTGTTCTATTTTATCTAATAATATAGCTAACAATATATGAATTGTTTATGTGTTGTATATTATATCAAACCTTAATAACATTTCTCTATCTTTAATCAATTATAGAAGGCTTAGAGTGGGACCACTCCTTCACTTTCAAAATTTTATTTTCACACTCATCGAAGAAAGAAAGATCAGAGTTGGGAGGGTGCAAAAGCTGAAAGTGCTTATACAAATTTTTAAATTTATATCTATTTTTATTGTAGTTTCAGCTGCTAAGCAAGAGTACTTCATTCTTTGAAGCTGCTATGGGTATTTACAGGAAGTCATATATATTCACAAGAAGTGATATATATTCTAAAAAAGTCATATATATTTATAAAAAGTTATATAATAGAAAATCATATATATTTATAGGAAGTCAATATATATTCACAGAAAGTTATATAACAAGAAGTCATATATACTCACAGAAAGTCATATATATTCACAAAAAGTCATATATCTTCATAAGAAGTCATATATATTCACAGAAAGTTATATATATTCACAAAAAATCATATATATTCATAAAAAATCATATATGTTCATAGAAAGTTATATATATTCATAGAAAGTCATATATGTTCACTGAAAGTTATATATATTCACAGAAAATCATATGACAAGAAGTCATATATATTCATAAGAAGTCATATAGCAGAAAGTTATATATATTCACAAAAAGTTTTGTATACTCACAAAAAGTCATACAGAATATCAGAAAGTCATAAAGGGCATTTTCATCATTGAAAAATTAGAAAAAAAAAGCTAGACAGCATTAAATGTCCATTCTATCTGAATGCGCTACGTGCCCTAATGTTATTGGATGGTGCACTAGTATTGCACCGCATGCAATGCACAAATAATTAATCTCTAGCTAGCTTAATAGTAATAACATACTATTCTGTACTCTTTATTTTTATGTGATAGTTTTATGGTTGAAGCATAGCGTTAATAGTTTTGTAGTTTCAGTTACTGTGGGTGTTCATAGGAAGTCATATATGTTCATAAGAAGTCATATATATTCACAGAAAGTCATATATGTTCATAGAGTCATATATATTCACATGAAGTCATATGACAGAAAGTCGTATATATTTATAGAAAGTCATATGACAGAAAGTCATATATATCCACAGTAAGTCATATATGTTCACAAAGTCATATATACTTATAGAAAGTTATATATATTCATAAGAAGTCATATATGCTCAAAAAAAATCCTATATATTCACAAGAAGTCATATATGTTCATAAAAAGTTATATATATTCATAGAAAGTCATATGATAGGAAGTCATATATGACAGCGATCTCCCCTATGATGGTGACGGCATCTGCATGGTCTGTAAGGTGGTGCTACCGGAGGTGGAGGTGGTTATCTATAGAACTTGCACCACCCTATGGCATGTTCCCTACCTCGCCCACTCATCGAAGACCCTTGACATCATCTCAACTGTCAGTGCCCTGAGTGCTTACCATCGGCTGCCGCCTCGACACCCACCCCTGTCCTTATAGCGCTGTTCGATGCCTCCGATGACCTGATTGCTTCCATCTGGGTGATTGATGCCGATACTTTATTGATCGAGAAGGAGAAGGCACAGAGGCAGCAAGCACTGGTGTGCGACGGTGCGGTGCTAGCTGTCGACGAGGAGAAGGGGAAGAGGAGGAAGGCCGAAGGGGAGGACAACGTGTATGGAGAGAAATGAAGGCTTATTGATAGTCCCCTAATTCCTAGCTAAGTCGGTACAAAATAAGAAGAATCGAGATTCTTGTGCAGGTGCCTCCCTTCACACTGGTGGATCCATATCTTATCATATCCATTGGAAGAGAATGGAATTATTTTTTTCTTTTCTTTTTTTTGACTTTGTTATTATATTATATCAAACCTTAGTAACATTTTCCTATCTTTAATCAATTATAGAAGGCTCAGAGTGGGATAGCTCCTTCACTTCCAGAATTTTATTTTCACACTCAATGTAGAAAGAAGGATTAGAGTTAGGTGGGTGCAAACGCTTAAAGTGCTAATGTAAGTTTTTAAATTTATATCTATTTCTGCTATAGTTTCAGTTGCTAAGCAAGAGTACTTCATTCTTTGAAGCTGTTGTAGGTGTTCATAGAAAGTCATATATATTTACAGAAAGTTATATATATTCACAAGAAGTCATATATATTTACAGAAAGTTATATATATTCACAAAAAATTATATGACAGGAAGTCATATATATTCACCTAAAGTCATATGATAGAAAGTTATATATATTTACAGAAAATCAATATATATTCATAGAAAGTCATATATATTCACAAGAAGTTATATATATTCACAGAAAGTCATATGATAGGAAGTCATATATATTCACAGGAAGTCATATGACAGGAAGTCATATATATTTACAAAAAATCATATATACTTATAGGAAGTCCTGTATACTCATAGAAAGTCATACAAGATATCAAAAAGTCATAAAAAATATTTTCTTCACTGAAAAATTAGGAAAAAGAAAAAGCTGGCACTATTACAGAATGGGGCTACGGTAGTAGTTCCAAACTGCTACCGTATCCCAAAAAACTGCTACCATAGCCTACAGCAACAGTTCCACAACTGCTGCCATTATGGTCACCATAGGTCTGTGGCAGTAGTTATTATAACGGTTGTTGCAACTGCTATCATATGTAAAGTATAGAAAAGATTATTCAACCGCTGCTATAGCAATCAACATAGCAGTGGTTTTTCAACTACTGCTATAGCCCTCTATAGCAGCAGTTTCTTAACCGCTGCTCACCGATCTATAGCAGCGGTTCTCAACCGCTGCTATAGCCAATCTGTAGCAATGATTCTCCAACCGCTGCTATAGCATCTGTAGTAGTAGTGTTAGATATATGTCCTAGAAGCCAATATGGCTGACACATTGAATATATCTAGGACACAATTTTGTACTTAATATATTGATATGATCAATAAAAAGGGTAACTTCTTTTTCATCCCAGTGAAATATATTCTTGAATCATCCATGAAATTAGTTTCGATACATATTCTCAAAGTGCTAAGAATTAGAGACATGTATTTAATTCCTAAAAGCTCCCGATCATAGGATCATCATGAGGGCAATGATAAATCCGAATAGACTGGCGCACAAATCGCTTCCTTCAAGATAGATGGGTCTCTAATCTATTGTATAGAGACAGAGGACGACAAGTGCGGATGGTTGTTAGAGAACAACTGGCACTGAGTGTGACCATATAAGAGATCACTTGGATTTCTATTCAGTCGTAAGTGATTGTCTTGATACTATAGTTGTGTGACTGGTCCTTTGACTTGAGATGGTACTGCTACTCACAGCGAGACTGCTGGAGTTTAATTGACATATAAACATGGGTCTCAATGAGCCCTTGTAGTGAATATTGGTGACAGTCAGTCTACTGTAGAAGTGGGGTGCGCATTAAGATAGGATCTATCGATTTTGATAGAGAGGAGTAGTCCTATAAAATTTGAGAGGCTAAGTCCAAGAGTCTGTGGCGACAACAGTGTAATTGATAGAAAAGAGTTATCATAGAAGTCACAACTGGACTTGAGCTAATCAATCTATCATATGACTGATGTTGAGGTTTGATGATTTATCCATGACTTGCTATCTAGTCGGGACTCACGATAGAGGAACTAAATCACACGTTAACTATATCTAGAAGTTTATTTCAGTTCTACTGGATTATCACTACATACTACTAAGTATCACTAGTGGATTGTGAGAGCTCACTAAGATTGTTCTGGATCGATAATTTTTGCTAAGTTAGAGTGGAATTATTCCGATCCATTGAAAAGAGTTTTAATGATATAATGATAGAGATCATTGTATATCTCACTATCAGATAGAATTAAACCTATGGGGTCACACAATAAAAGAATTAGGTCTGGAATAAGAAATTGAGCTTATAAAGTGTCAATTGGATTTAGAGAAACCTATTGGATTCATGGTAACCTTGCTAGCGCATGGTTAGACCCAATTCTTCTTTCCGTTGGGATTATTTATTTGATAAGATAATTTTAATTTAATTATCTGCTAATAATCTATATGAATAAAATTTATGAGACTCCAATTGTTGGGTATCTAAGGTTATGGATCATATAAATTAAGGGTGCAAGTCCCTTATGAATCTCCTTGATAGTTATTATAGGGCGCCACTTTGATTTGATCAATTTGGGCATGTCCATTAATTAGAGGGCTTTTGATTTTCATATGAGGTATTTCTTGGGTGCAAAAGAGGGTGTCTAATTATAGATGCAATGGCTCCAATAGTTGGCACCTAATGGGCTTCCTAATATAAGTTGAATAACTTAAGTTAATAGGAATTCTAATGAAAGTAGGACTTGTATTATGAGATTGAATAGGATTCAATCTTTATGCCTATTTAAAGGAACCTCTCCTAAGATCCGTAGAGCATTAAAATCAGTAACCCCTCACACCCAAAGGCTCTCCTCATACCCTCTCTTTCTCTCTCTTTTTGTTCTCTTGGGTGTTCTATATACCCCTTCCTTAGGACACTCGTCCTAAGAAGTTCCATACCCAGAGGAGTTTGGATGCCTCTTCTTTATTAGTTTCTAGCATTTGGTAGTAGCACATAGCAAGAAAAAACTCTAGAGAAGAGGAGAAAAAGAAGATCAAGAAGAAAGATCAAGTGTTGATCGTGATTCAGGCTTCACTCAGATTCAGCAGGCTGAATTTTGAAGAATCAAAATTCAGATTATAGAAGATTGTTCCAGACTGATCCTGAGTGGATACTCATAGAGGCTGGATACTTATGCAGCTAATAGAGAGCCTCATCTCTTTCAGATCCAGTTTTGAGGAAAGAGATTGCGAAACATATATGTGATTTGATCACAATCTGAATTTCAGCATATATCAATTTCATCATATGAAATAGATCCATGTGATTTTATATTTTTATGCATGTAAAATTTAGATTAAAAGTATTTTAATCTTATTCTTCACTATAGTGTTTAGAAAATAAAAGTTTTAAAATGCATATGCAGGCACCAAATCCAAAATTCCAATAGTGGTGTCAGAGCCGCGGATTTTTATATGCTGAATTTTAACATATATATTTTTAAAAAAAATTCAAATTTAATTTTTTCTTTGATACATGAGATGTATAGATGGATCAACTAATCTAAAATTTAATTTTGAGTTTAATATTATAATATATATATGATATATAATTGCATGCAAAGATCTGAATTTTGATTTAGAAAAAGTTCTAGTTTATGTTTATGTGATACATAGATGCATGCATAAAACTTAAAATTTTTTTATGATATGAATTTTGATGCATATATGTGATATATGATTATATTTTTAGATCATAATTTTTTTTTAATCTGATCCATGATTAGTATATTAAATATATGACATCATGCTAAGATCTAAAATTCTGTTTAGATATGATTTTACATGCATATATATGATATATGTTTGTATACTAAAACTCAAAAATTATTTTCATGTATTAAAATTTACTTTCATGCGATGAACTTAGATCTAAAATATAATTTTAGAATCTGAAATTTGTATTTCTGTATGAGAGTTTTTGTTATGGAAAAATCATAAATTAAGTCATGTAATAAGATTGTATTTAAGATTTTTGATTTGAACCATATGGGTCTAATTTGATTAAGTAATTGATCAAACCAAATTAAGTGTTGATAAGAGTTAGATCAATTAAGTTAATGATCATATAATTATTGTTGATCAAATTAATTGAATCCCATATGTAGAATCGATCAACCTAAGGACTTAATTTGGCTCGTTGGTTTGAGCTTGATTTGCTTGAGCTAACCAATTCGGTTCAATCGACCTATTGGTGTCTAAGGCAAGTTAATAAGATATAGTTATTTAATTAATTCTGTTAGCAGACCTGGCCAATCTATTGGTATCTTAGGAAGGCAATGGGGGACCCCCACCGATCTCTACTTACCTGGCCAATTTGAAAGATTGGGACTTGAATTAGGTTGCTTAGCAATCTAGTTTAGCCCATGCCACTTAGATCGGTCATACGATGACTGATTAGATGAGACCTAAACCTAAACTTTCTCATAAATATTAAGTCCATAGATCTTCCACCATTGTAGATGTACGGGTGTGCTACCGGCGTTGACTGTTCTTGGCTGGTTACAGTGGTTCAGTTGCATCGAAAATATGCAACCACTCTATTAGCAAAGAGTTGCTCCAGGGTAAAGACGGAGTTGGGCCCAATAACTATTAGGTGAGGGACCCAATGACGGTCTTGTGCCTGCTTGTGAATGGTGGGTCAGGTTTAACTAAGAAGTGTGAGAAATAACTGTTAGGTGAGCCCATATGACTTAGAGACCAAGTTGCTATAACATGCTTAGTGAAGCATCTGGGCAAGGAGTTGCCTACGCATCGATGTGCATGTTACCAATAACTATTAGGTGAGGTGCATGTCATCGATGGGACTACAGCACCCATTAGGAATCCTTTGTCGCGTCAAGATTTTCGTTTCCTTTTCGGAGAGTGGAGGGATCCAAAAGATTAGTGGGAGTCATTATTTGCATCTTAGAGTCTCCAGAAGCAAATTAAAATATTAAGTATAAAAACTGGCTCAAACCATCATGTCAGCCTCAAACCCTCTAGCTCGCATCCTTGAAATCAACCATTTGACTGGTAATAATTACAAAGACTAGCTCAGAAATCTCAAGATTATCCTGACCTCAGAAAAGTTAAGCATGTTCTCAACCAGAATCTCGTTATGTTACCAAACCATCCTACTGCTGAGCAGAGAGCTATTTTTGAGAAGTGGACGGATGAAGACAGTTGGGTCAAGTGTTATGTGCTGGCATCCATATCAAATAAGTTGCAAAACTAGCACGAACATATACCCACTGTCCGGACTATGATCACTCACTTACAAGAGTTGTATGGTGAGCAAAATCATACTGCGTGCTTCGAAGTGTCCAAGAGACTCTTTAATCTCAAGATGCACGAGGGGCAGTCTGTCCATGAGCATTGTATGATAGTGATCAAGGACATTAAGGAGCTTGAGAAGCTCGAGCTTGATATGCAAAAGAAATTGCAGATGGATCTGATTCTTCAATTCCTTACTAATTCATATAGTCAATTCATCATGAATTTGAAGGAATCAGATCTAGGGTTTCAGAGTTAGATCTTGAAACTTTTTCAAGATCAGGCAGTGGAAGACTAAAATAAATCAAAATTTATCTTATAAAATCAGAGAATCTCTAGATCTAAAATCCTATTACATGATTATTACATGGCATTAAATCAAAGATTAAAATATAAAGAGCAAGAACTACATGTTGATCATATCAACATGTTTCTATACTACATCTAATGTATGTAAAATATAATAGATCAGATCTATTACCTTGCAAGTTAGATATTCTAACTTTGCTAATCCGAACTTGAGGATGATGTTGCAAGCCGCACATGCATCCGACCTCTAGGAGTCATCTACACGAGGCCATGAATCACGATCAGAAGTCCTGGTCCAGAAAATCAGCACAGTATGCTAGTACTGTGCTGATCCTTCTTCGATGGTCGATCAGATACCTCCTTCTTCTTGATTTAGACTCTTTCAAAGATGAAAAGTAGGAGAAGGAGTTTTAGATGAGACACTCTCAGAAAACTTATAGATGGAGGAAGGAAAGAGATGAACCCAGCAACTCTAGAAGATGACCCTCTTCTTCTTCTCTTTTCTCTAACCCAGACACCTAGTTTTGTGTATATTAGATCTTCATACCCCAAGACTCTTTCTCTTTGACTTTTGGATGCCCCAAAGGTCTCTCAATATTTTATAATCCATAAAATATTTATGAAGAAATTCATTTTAAATAGAGAGATATGAAGAGACCTTGTTTAGGTCAAATACCTAGTCAAGGATAATCCAAACAAGGCAAGACAAGGGGCGCCCAACTCTTGGGCATCCCCTCCTTCTTTTTCTATCATGGACCACCAGCAAAGGGTGCATATTATGTGCCATAAAAGCCACAAAAATTTCAAAAAAAAATCTGAGTAAAATCAGTACCATAAGGAAAGAGTTTTGGTTTCCTAAAACTCTATCTCATAGAATTTGAAATCCAAACTAATTCCTACTTTGACTTAGTCCACAACTACATTCCATGTAAGAGAGAAAGAGAGGAAAGTTTTGGGTATGCGTGAAGACCTGAGAGAGAGGGTTTTGTCGCACAAAATAAGAGAGAGTGGGCATGGGATAAGAGAGAGTGGGCGTGGGGGGCTAAGGTAGCGCAAGGTGGAATCCTAGTCTTACTAGGATTCAATCTATGACTTGTTCAAATTTGGTTTTTCAAACCAAATCAAACCAAAACCAAATCAATCTAATTAAAATAGGTCTTAACCCAATTAAAAACTTAATTTAATCAGATTAAATTAGATTTAAATTTGATTTAATTTTTTAATCAAATTAAAAATTAGGTTGACCCAAGTCCTATTTGAACTAGGACTAGTTTTTCCTTGCACTTGGCTTATCCAATAAACCAATTGAACTTGATCCAATCAAACTCAAACTAAATCTAATTAAATTATATTTAATTAGACTTAATTTTAACCCTTTTACTTAATCAAATTAAGTCAATTAGGAATCAAATTGCTAATCAATCCTTTTGCAACACTTGCACTAGGTTAAATGTCAATCGTATTGATCGTTTAACCCTAGAACGATTCTTAATCGTTGATCAACCATCCGATTGGATCATGAACTCTAATATGTATGACCTCATAGGTCTGAACCTAAGTTGATAGTATAGAAATAAATTTTTATACCAATCGAAGTGACCATCTAGCAATGATACCCGACGGTCGGATAGGTCGAATGTGTAGAACAACATCCTTAGAACCCATGTAGATATAGTTTCCATATAATTCACCCCCTTGACCAAAATGCTCATAGGACACCTCAGAGTTCAACTGTCAACTCTGATCAGGTTGTCCATATTATATTTCAAAATATCAAATCCATCTGATGGATTATCCTAGCCAAGATTTTGCTAAATTGAAATAATGTGACTCATTCTTCTCCAACTCTTAGAGTGGTCAATCCCATCTTGATCACACTCTGACTTCGTAAGTACTTGACTGTGCCCAGAAGTCTTCCATCACTAAATTAGAAATTTAGTTAGTCCAGTACCAAAGCACCAGTACCAAAGCACAGTGAGTTGCTTGCAAGTCACTAAAGTGATCTCAAGTCTAAGGGACACTTATACCTATATCCCATCAGAGATATTCTCGATAGCAGAATACTCTGGAGTTGGTCATGTTCAATGATGATGTACCCTTACATCTCACCTGTATGCCATACTAGTATCTCCACACTCCTTGGTTAAGAGGACAACCAACCCATATGGCCTACAACGTCCTATGCTCGATAGAGGCTGTAGTCCTTATTAACAGCCTATCGTTTGGTCATGAACAATTTTAAGGACTAATCGATAAATCCTCTCTTAATCAAACCTAAATGGTCCTAAAGACTCATCATAATAATGGAGTTCATTAGAAGATGAAAACTTATGATGAAAATATTAAAAATATATTTTATTTATTAACAAATCAATTACAATACTTGGTTACTCAACCGTCAACAGACTGACGATTGGCATTTGGAACATATTTTTCAACAACTCCCACTTGTCCTAAAGCCACTCGGCACAGTATCTAATACCCATCTTTGACTTATGGTTGTCAAACTCCTTTATTGCCAGGCCTTTAGTGAAAGGGTCGGCTAAGTTCTTCATTCCATCGATCTTCTAAAGGTCGACGTCACCTCGATCCATGATCTCTCGGACCATATGGAAGCGGTGCAAAATGTGCTTCGTCCGCTGATGTGCTTTGGGTTCCTTTGCCTGAGCTATAGCACCAGTGCTATCGCAGTAGAGCAGGACTGGACCATCGAGGGAGGGTGCTACTCCAAGCTCGGTGATGAATTTTCTCATCCACACAGCTTCCTTCGCGGCATCCGATGCTGCGATGTACTCTGCCTCACAAACAGAGTCTGCCACAGTATGCTGCTTAGAACTCTTCCAGCAGATGGCTCCACCATTCAGAGTAAAGATATAACCCGACACGCTTCTGCTGTCATCATGGTTAGATGGAATGCTGGAGTCTGTGAACCCCACAAGTTTCAGATCTGACTTGCCATAAATCAACCATTGGTCCTTAGTATTTTTCAAATACTTAAGGATGGCTTTAACCACTTTTCAGTGGTTTTCTCCAGGATCAGATTGGTATCTACTCACTACTCCTAGTGAGTATGCCACATCTGGTCTTGTACATGTCATGACGTACATGATAGATCTCATGATCGAAGCATATGGGACTCTACTCATACGCTCTCTCTCTTCAGGAGTTATCGGACAATCCTTCTTAGAGAAAAAAATTCCATGGCCTATCGGTAGATAACCCTTCTTAAAATTTTTCATACCGAACCTCTTAAGCATAGTGTCTATGTACGTGGACTGGGATAACCCTAGGATGTAGGATGCTTCACCCAAGTCCTTCATGGAGAACTGCGATGACAACCAAACTTTTATTCCCTATAGTGCAGGGATGTCATTCTCGATTAAGAGAATATCATCCATGTATAAGACAAGGAATACCACAACTGGATCATTTGCCCATTTATAGATGCAGGGCTCTTCTCCGTTCTTAATGAAGCCATATATTTTGATCACCTTATCAAAATGCATGTTCCAACTCCAAGAAGCTTGCTTCAATCCATAAATGGATCTCTAAAGCTTGCACACCTTGGATTCATCTGTGGATGTAAACCCCTCAGGTTGTATCATATACACCTCTTTGGTCAGCTCTCCATTCAGGAAAGCTGTCTTTACATCCATCTGCTAGATCTCATAATTCAGATGGGTAGTTATTACAAGCATTATCTGAATAAATTTGAGCATTACCATAGGAGAGAACGTCTCGTCATAGTCAATACCATAACATTGACGATACCCCTTGGCAACCAGATGGGCTTTATAGGTCACCACCTTTCCGTCTGTGCCCCTCTTCTTTTTGAAGACCCATTTACACCCAATGGGTTTAACCCCTTCAGGTGGGTCAACCAATGTCCATACATCGTTGACCTTCATGGACTCTATTTCAGATTGCATGGCTTCAAGCTATTTCTCGAAATCAAGTCTCTGCATTGCATCCATATAGGTGATCGGATCCTCATCGTTCTCATCGAGTTCGATGGGATCACCGTCTTGGATCAAGAAACTGTAGTATCTATCCGACTGACGTGGTACTCTACTAGATCGCCTTAATGATGTAGGTACATTGGGCTCCGGATCTGATCTAATCAAATCTGACTCAGGTTCAGCTATTGGGTCGGTCCTTCTACCTGTTGAACTTCATCAAGTTCAACCTTAGAGGCAACAGTTCCTTCACTAAGGAACTCCTTTTCTAAAAAGGTTGCCTTAAGGCTGATGAATACCTTTTGTTCATCAGCATGGTAGAAAAAAATATCCTTTGGTCTCTTTGGGGTACCCTATGAATGTGTATTTGTCAGACCTAGGTCCAAGTTTATTTATAACTAACCGTTTGACATAGGTCGGGCACCCCCAGATCCTAAGATGTGAAAGTGCTGGCTTACGCCATGTCCATATCTTATATGGAGTCTTAATTACAGACTTACTTGGAATCCTATTTAACAGATAACAGATCGATTCGAGTGCATATCCCTAGAAGGATATCGGCAAGTTGGCAAAACCCATTATGGATCGGACCATGTCTAACAGAATCCGATTTCTCCTTTCAGACACACTATTATGCTGTGGTGTTCCTGGAGGAGTCTATTGGAATAGAATCCCATTCTCTCCTAGATATGTGAGAAACTCACCAGAAAGGTATTCCCCTCCTTGGTCAGACCGAAGAGTTTTAATACTCTTTCTAGTTTATTTTTTTACTTCATTTCAGAATCGTTTGAACATTTTAAATGAATTTGACTTATGTTTCATCAGATAGACATATCCATATCTAGATAGATCATCCGTGAAAGTGATGAAGTAGAAATATTCACCTCTAGCACTTGTGCTTATGGGTCCGCATACATCAGTATGTACTAGGCCCAAGAGCTCAGTAGCTCTCTCACCTTTTTTAGTAAAAGATGACTTGGTCATTTTACCAAGAAGACATGATTCACAGGTTGGAAGTGATTCACAATCACTGATTTTGAGGATTCCCTCTTGAGTTAATCTGTTTATCCTATTTTTGTTTATATGACCTAGCCTACAGTGCTATAAGTAGATATTTGATACACTATCTAATTTAGGGTGCTTGCCAGTGGAATAGACTACGTTAACAGGTTGTGATAACATATACACATCATTGTTCAAATATCTATAAAAAATAGTAACACCATTCATAATGATATTACAAACTTATTTCTTTATTAAAATTTCATAATCATTTTTTGATCAGAAGGCCTACAGAAATGACATTTAAAAAGAAACTGAAACAGAAATGACAATCATTAAGAACAACGGTATGGGACTCAAATACAAGTTTCAAGATTCCTAATGCTAGAACTGGAATTGGTCTTCCATCTCCAACGTTCAGGAACCTCTCGTCTTGCTCGAATCTCCTACTAACCTGCAACCCCTACAATGAATTACAAATATGGTAAGGGCTATCGATATCCAATGCCCAGTCAGTTATATCACAAATAGAAAAATTGCAAGAAGTTATCATATAAATACCTTGCCAGTAACAGCTTGCTTCTTTCTCTGCCTGTTCTGGTCTAGGGAGGCAATGTACTGAGGACAGTTCTTCTTCCAATGCCTCTACTTCTTGCAAAAGAAGCATTCAGCTTGACTCTTATCGGGCTTGATCTTTCTGGTCTGGTCCTGCATTGATGTCCCAGCCTGAACTTGCACCTTTTTTACTTTCTTCTTCTTATTCTTCTTTCCTTTCTTAAAAGGTCGAGAACTAGAAGACGAATCTCTCACTAAGTTCACCGACTCCTTGTGAAGTTGGTGATCCTTCTCAAAGTTCTGAAGCAACCCCAGTAATCCATGGTAGTTTACTTTAGGCTTTGTCATTCTATAATAAGTGAGGAATGGGAGATAAGACTTGGACAGTGAGTTCAGTATTGCATTTTTCCCAAGCTGCTCATGCAAGGGAAAGCCGAGCTTGCTCAAATGCTCCATCAGCTCGATCATGTACAATACATGATCAGTGACAGAGGCACCATCCTGTATTTTGGCATTGAAGATGGCACATCATCGGGTGTGCCAAAGGCATCCTCCAACACTTGAAGCATGTCCTTTGGCTGAGTTGTCTCAAATCTGCGATTGAACTCGTTGCTCATGGCAGCCAGCATAATGCAGCGCACTGTGGTCCGATCACTGAGCCACTTCTGATAAGTATCTCTGACTGTTCCACGTGCATTGACAGCTGGCTCCTCAGGTGCAGGATCCGTTATTACATATAGGATCCGTTCATGCTCTAGGACTATCTTCAACTTTTGCTACCAGCTACCGAAGTTGGGTCCCACCAACTTATCATTGTCCAACAATGATCGGGGTGATAGGGAAGTGGCCATGTCTGCACAAAGAAAAATTATAACCTAATTAGTAATTGATTCATTAAACCTAAAGATTTGGACTTTAATCAAAAAGTTTCTCTCACTATTTTATTCGAATTGGTAGCCTCTACCTCCAATTCGAAGAATTACCCTAATTCCTTAGTGGGTACTAGAATCCACTTAGACTGCACACAAGCCCAACTTTGGTTGGCCAACCCATGTACATCTAAGGGTAGGTTCATAACTAATTATTTATCTAAATAATTTTTAGTAATTTAATTTTTTGCCCCAATCTCTAATCAATAGGCTTTGGCCTCCACTAAAAAGGTCTGGTTAGGTCCAACCATTAACATGACCATACTTGGCCCATCTAGCCAATGAATGATTAGGCCCAATTTTGGTTGGCTAACCTAACCATCATTTAGAATGATGCAGTCAAGAAATCATATTATGAATGTCAATTCCATCGGTCGATAAGCACCAGGCCTTTGGGCCTCCAATGATTATCCAACTGATGGACCCATTATCATCCACTTAATGGGAGGCTATGATCTAGTTATCACCATAACTATTTCATTTTAAGGGCCCAATAATTTCAAAAAATTTAATTGATTTGGAGGATGAGGTCAGATGAACCAGCTTATCATGATCCTCCCACTGGCTTCACCAAGTCAGCTTAAGGGAGACCATTAAAAGGGCTGCTCTAGGAGCACCTAAATCAGTCACACTGATTTACCTAGCTGACATGGGTCAGCTCGAATAGTCAAGTGATCCAGTCAAAATATAATTTCACCAAGAGGCCAGGTAAGTTTGATTGGTGGGAGGATCTGCCAAAGCTTGCCTTAGACACCATCAGAAATGGTCAGGTAAGCAGGCAGCCAATTAAAAATCACCAGTCTGGTTTACCTTAGACACTAACTGGTTTAATTAGTTTCGATTAGATCAACCTAACAGTTCGTGCTAGACCGCTTAGCCAAGAATCAAGTCCATTTGGTTCTCATTAAAGACATGGACTTGACCAACTACAACTATTGTAATTCATCTAGAGAATCCTTGACCTAATCTAAGACAATAATTGATTAGATTTAGTCAATCCTCTAATTAAGTCCATCTTAAATCTAATCTTAGGTCTAACCCAATTAATGGACCTAATTTCCATTAACCCATTAACCCAATGTGTTATGGTTTGTGTCTTAGGTTCTTCAATTCACAATCCTAGAACCTAATCAAACTACTTCTTAATTCTCAATTAAGTTTTGGGTTGAGGGTTGGGTTTGGCTTTTCGAAAATAATTTTTATATTTGTAAAATATTTTTACAACATGGTTCTACCAACCAAGTTGCATGTTTGATTTATAATCAAAATATAAGTGAAATAAGCATGATACTACTTTAGATCTAATCTAAATAGGTTCATGTAATTGAAATAATTTTAACTTTAAACTGCACAAATTTTTAGAAAAATATATGTTGGTTTTTTGCATGAATATTATTAACAAAAAGATTTTATTTTAGATTTAAATATTTTTTAAATCTAATAAATCATAAATTTAATCTAAATCATATCTAACAAATTTATGATTAAAGATAGATCTACACGAACTAGGACAACCTTCGCACTGTGAGGGGTAAACCTTACAGCAGGATAACCTACAGTTCATGATTGATCTAAAAATTTTAATTTTAGATTTAACAATCAGATTATAAATTAGATCTAATCTAAGAAATAATCTAAGCATATATAAATAATCATGTAATAAACAACCTAGGCTCTGATACCAATTGAAGGAACCAGATCTATGGTTTTAGGGTTAGATCTTGAAATTTTTTCAAGATCAGACAATGGAAGACTAAAATAAATCAAAATTTATCTTATAAAACTAGAGAATTTTAGATCTAAAATCTTATTACATAATTATTACATGGCATTAAATCAGAGATTAAAATATAAAGAGCAAGAACTATATGTTGATCATATCAACATGTTTCTATACTACATCTAATGTATGTAAAATACAATAGATCAGATCTATTACCTTGCAAGTTAGATGTTCTAACTTTGCTGATCTGAGATTGAAGATGATGTTGTAAGCCGCACATGCATCCGACCTCTAAGAGTCATCCACACGAGCCCATGAATCACGATCAGAAGTCCTGATCCAGAAAATCAGCACAGTATGCTAGTACTGTGCTGATCCTTCTTTGATGGTCGATCAGATGCCTCCTTCTTCTTGATTTGGACTCTTCCAAAGATAAGAAGTAGGAGAAGGAGTTTTAGATAAGATACTCTCAGAAAACTTACAGATGAAGGAAGGGAAGAGATGAACCCAGCAAATCTAGAAGAAGACCCTCTTCTTCTTCTCTTTTCTCTAACCCAGACACCTAGTTTTGTGTCTATTAGATCTCTACACCCCAAGACTCTTTCTCTTTGATTTTTGGATGCCCCAAAGGTCTCTCAATGTTCTATAACTTATAAAAATTTTATAAAAAAATTTATTTTAAATAGAGAGATATGAAGAATCCTTGTCTAGGTCAAATACCTAGTCAAGGATTATCCAAACAAGGCAAGACAAGGGGCGCCCAACTCTTGGGCATCCCCTCCTTCTTTTTCTATCATGGACCACTAGCAAAGGGTGCATATTATGTGTCATAAAAGTTATAAAAATCTAAAAAAAAATTTGAATAAAATCAGTACCATAAGGAAAGAGTTTTGATTTCCTAAAACTCTATCTCATAGAATTTGAAATCTAAACTAATTCCTACTTTGACTTGGTCCACAACTACATTGCATGAAAGAGAGAAAGAGAGAAAAGTTTTGGGCATGTGTGAAGACCTGGGAGAGAGGGTTTTGTCACACAAAATAAGAGAGAGTGGGCATGGGATAAGAGAGAGTGGGCGTAGGGGGCTAAGGTGGTGCAAGGTGGAATCTTAGTCTTACTAGGATTCAATCTATGACCTGTTCAAATTTGGTTTCTCAAACCAAATAAAATCAAAATCAAAATCAATTCAATCTAATTAAAATAGATCTTAACCTAATTAAGAGCCTAATTTAATCAAATTAAATTATATTTAAATTTGATTTAATTTTTTAATCAAATTAGAATTAGGTTGATCCAAGTCCTATTTGAACTAGGACTAGTTTTTTTTTGTACTTGGTTTATCCAATAAATTAATTGAACTTGATTCAATCAAGTCCAAACTAAATCTAATTGAATCATATTTAATTAGACTTAATGTCAGTCCTTTGGCTTAATCAAATTAAGCCAATTAGCGACTGAATTGCTAATCAATTTTCCTGTAACACTTGCACTAGGTTAAATGTCAATCGTATTGATTGTTTAATACTAGAACGATTCTTAATCATTGATCAACCATCCGATCAGATCGTGAACTCTAATATGTGTGACTTCATAGGTCTGAACCTAAGTCGGTAGCATAGAAATAAATTCTATACCAATCGAAGTGACCATCTAGCAATGGTACCCGACGGCCGGATAGGTCGAATGTGTAGAACAATATCCTTAGAACCCATGCGGATATAATTTTCATATAATTCATCCCCTTGACCAAAATGATCATAGGACACCTCAGAGTTTAACTGTCAACTCTGATCAGGTTATCCACATTGTATTTCAAAATATCAAATCCATCTGATGGATTATCCTGGCTAAGATTTTGCTAAATTGAAATACAGTGACTCATTCTTCTCCAACTCTTGGAGTGGTCAATCCCATCTTGATCACACTTTGACTTCGCAAGTACTTGACTATGCCCAGAAGCCTTCCATTACTGAATTAAAAATTTAGTTAGTCCAGTACCAAAGCATAGTGAGTTGCTTGCAAGTCACTGAGGCGATCTCAGGTCTAAGGGATACTTATACCTATATCCCATCAGAGACATTCTCGACAGCAGAATACTCTGAAGTTGGTCACGTTCAATGATGATATACTCTTACATCTCACCTATATACCATACTAGTATCTTCACACTCCTTGGTTAAGAGGACAACCAACCCATATGGCCTACAGCGACCTATGCTCGATAGAGGCTGTCATCTTTATTAACAGCCTATCATTTGGTCGTGAACAATTTTAAGGACTAATCGATAAATCCTCTCTTTATCAAACCTAAATAGTTCTAAGGACTTCATCAGAATAATGGAGTTCATTAGAAGATGAAAACTTATGATGAAAATATCAAAAATATATTTTATTTATTAATAAACCAATTACAATACTTGGTTGCTCAACCATCAACAGGCTGACGATTGGCATTTGGGATATATTTTCCAACAAAATTTTTATATGAATAAACTTGACTGCACTATTTTCGAACTTATCAACATATTGGTCACAACAGAGGGTACCTTGAAGAGTTCAAAGGGCACTGTTCTCACTGTGGAGTGGACTTCTTTTTCTAAGAGAAAGTCTATTGAAAGGAAGAAGGCTAAATCTGCAACGAAGTAGAAGAGAGAGAGCAAGCAAAAGAAGGATGGTCCAAAGGTGGCTGAGGAAAAGAAAAAGTGTTTCTACTATCATGCTGAAGGCCACAGGAGGAGGAACTGTCCGAAATACTTGGAGAGCCTGAAAACCAAAATATTGGATGTATGCCTTAGAAGCCAATCTTGGCTGACACATTTCATATCTCTAGGATATGATTTTATACTTATTGGGTAGTAATATTACCATTCATATTTATGTGTCCATGAATCATCCAAGGGATTAACAAGATGATGACACATATTCTCAAAGGGTCGAGAATTTGAGGCATGTGTCATTCATAGTTAATTTCTAAATAGCTCTTGATCATAGGATCATCATGGGGATGGTGATTGATCCGGATAGACCAGTACACGGATTACTTTTTTCGGACAGATGGGTCTCGAGTCTGCAGTGTAGAGACACTGGAGCGAGAGTGTAGGTAGTTGTTAGAGAATAATTAGCACTGAGCGTGACCAACACGAGAAGTCACATGGATGTCTGCTCACTAGTTAGTGACTTTTTTGATGCTACAGTTGTATGACTAGTCTTTTGACCTAAGATGACACTACTGCTCGCAGTGAGGCTGCTGGAGTTTGACTGATACATTAACATGGGTCTCAAAAAGCCCTTGTAGTGGATGTTGACGATAGTTGGTCCACTGTAGGAGTGGGGTATGCATCAAGATGGAATCTATCGATCCTAGCAAAAAAAAGTAGTGCTATTAGATTTAAGAAGCTGAGTCCTTAAGTCTATGGCCATAGCACTGTGATTGATGAAAAAGAGTTTTTATAGAATCACATATGGCCTCGAGCTGATTGAATCTATCATATGACCGATGTTGAAGTTTGATGATTCATCCATGATCTGTCATCTAGTCAGGACTCATGATAGAGGGACTGTACCATGCACTAACTGTACTTAGAGGTTCATATTTTATTTTGCTGGGTTGTCACTGCATACTGCTAGGTGTCACTGGTGGATTGTGAGACTCATGATGAACATCTTGACGATCAATGATCCTTGGTGGGCTGAGTTGGAATTGTTCTAATCTATTGAAAAGAGTTTCAATGATATTATGATAGAGATCACAATATATCTCACTACCAGATAGAATAGAACCTATGGGGTCACACAAAGAGATTTTTAACTGATCAGATGGTTGAATTACGATTATGAATCGTAATAGGATTTGATTATCAATTTGATTGATAATTGATCCAATGTAAATATTGTATTATATATAACTTACTAAAGAGTTAGTGAGTTATAGAAGAATTAATTAGCAATAGGATTGCTAATTGGCTCAATTTGATTGAGCATTGGAGCTTGTATCAAGTCCAATTTGATTGGATTTAATTTGACTCATTTTGGATTTGATTTGATCTACCCTATAGGGTTATAGGATAATCCTAAAAAGATTGGATGATTAGTCCCAGTTGAATTAGGATTTGGATTTGATCCAATTTTTAATTAGACTAGGATGTATGTATTCTTAATTGAAATATGAATCTTCTTTTTCAAGCTGCACCAAATTCTAATAGGATTAGGATTAAAATTGAGCACCAAGAAAGAATTCAATAGGACTAGGATTCCTCCTCTAATTAGGAGACATCTAATCCAAATAAATTAAACTCTAAATCAGATTTAGTTTTCTATCTTTTTGAGTCTAATCTGATCCTAATATGATTAAGATTAATTGGTGTTTTAATTAGATTTAAAATAGCCAACTAATTGAGTCCCATGTGATTTATAACTCTTCCTTTCCATGTGCAAATAGGAGTCCAACACCAACTTGTTTTGTGTGCCTAATAGACCCATGCCCCAAACCCCTTTAAATCCCACTTTCCTCCTCTTTTTGAACGTGTAAGAGAGTAGAGAAATCCCCTTATTCCCGTGTAAAGGGCTGGGCGTGGAATTATTATGGGCGGCATCCAATGTTAGTTAGAGTCCATGTATTTTTGGACTCCATCTTTTAACCAAACACTACTTCATCCTTAGCCTATATATACACCACCTATATGGGATGGCAAGAGGGGATTTTCTACTAGGTTTTGATGCCCAAAATACCAGCAATTGGTGTAGAGAAAAATAAAGGAAGAAGGAGGCGGCGTCCGTGGGTAAGGCGTGGGTGAGTTTGTTATGATATCTCTTCTTTCTTACACAACCAATTGTTGGTTGTTAGAACGTCTTATCTCCTCCTTCTTGTCCATATTTAGATATGGATGTCTCTTCTTTCTTTTATCCAAAAGTTGGATAAAATTATTATATCTCTATTGTAGAGATTTGGTGCCTGGATTTAGGAAGAAAAGAGAAGAAAAGATTCTTCTCATGATCTCTAGCATAGAGATCAAGATCCTCCTACACCTTTTTGTTCTCTAAGAGTATCTTAGGAGAAAAAAAGATTTTCAACCATCAAGATGCAATCTCTGCAAGGGAGCTAGCATTCTGGTGAGATCAAAAGTCTTCTGATCAGATTAGAGTCTCGTATGGATATCCGTAGAGGTCGAACGCTTATGCGGCTACAAGGGATCTTTGAAAGACATCTATGATCATCTGTTCGTGTTGAAGATTGATCCATGTCTAGGTATATTTAAAAATTTTTTTATTTAATTTTTGTATCTGAATCTTATCTCATATATGATGATTCTGATTATGGTTTGAAGATATGATCTTGTGCATGCTTAGATTAAATTAGATTTAATCTAAAAAAATTTTAAATTCTGCTGCGTACTCTTTTTGCAAAATTATACATGCATGAAATCATAAAACTCCAACAGTGGTATCAGAGCCACATCATATGCATAAAATTTAGATTTAGATTTAAAATCTGTAAAGAAAAATTTCAGATCTGAAAGATTTTGATATCGTTCTGACATAAGGTTACCCTGGTATAATTTGTTTGCTGTATGCTTATTCTAGAATGATATTAAAATTTTTAATTAGATTGAATTTTTAGATTTAATTTTTACAGCATATATGTGATATATATTTTGTTATTTAGATCTGAAAAGAGTTTCATGATCTGTTTTGATTCATATATATGACATATGAAAGTAAGTTTAGGGCTAAAATTTATTTCTATGACCTAAACTTGTTTATGTATGTGATACATATTTGTATGCATGATCTAAAATTATTTCAAGATCAAAATTTACTCTTTATGCAAAGAATTTAGATCTAAAAATTTTGATTTAATATCTAAAATTAGTGTTTGTGCATAAGAGATTGGTCATGAGTAGATCAAATTAGGTTATGTAATTAGATTACATCAAAAGATTTTTTATTTGATCATATTGGGTTAGAATTGATTTAGCAGTTGATCAAATCAAGTCAAGTGCTAATTAAGGTAAGGTCAATAGAGCCTAAGATCATACAATTATTGTTGATCGAATGGATTGACACTCAAATGTAGAATCGATTAAACTCTAGAACCTAATTTGGCTCTGTGGCTCGAGTCTAATTTACCTAAGCTAATCTATTCGGATCAATTGTCTAATTAGTATCTAAGATAAGTAATTAAAAGATGATTATTTAATTAGTTTCGTTCGCTTATTTGGCCAATTTATTGGTGTCTAAGAAAAGCAACGGGGGGACCCCCACCAATCTCCACTTACCTGGCCAATTTGAAAGATTGAGTATCAATTATGGTTGCTTGGTGGTTTGATTAAGCCCATGCCAATTACATCAGTCATGTAATGACTGATTAGATGATACTTAAACCCAAATCTCTCCATCAAATATTAAGTCCAAGGTCTTTTACCATTGTAGATGTGCGGGAGTGCTACTGACGTTGATTATTCTCGGCTGGTCACAGTGGTTCAGTTGCATCGAAAACATGCAACCACTCTATAAGTAAAGAGTTGCTGTGGAGTAAAGATGGAGTTGGACCCAATAACTGTTAAGTGAGGGATCCAATGATGGCTTTACGCCTGCTTGTAAATGATGGGTCTGGCTTAACTAAGAAGTGCGGACAATAACTGTTAGGTGAGCCCACATGACTTAGAGATCAAGTGGCTGCAACATGCTTAGATAAGCATCTGGACAAAGAGTTGTCCACACATCGATATTTATTCGTATTACCAATAACTGTTAGATGAGATGCACGGCATCGGTGGGACTGCAGCACCCACTAGAAATCCAATTATCGCGTCAGAATTTTTGTTTCTCCATCTAGAGAGTGTGGGAGATCTGATAAAATAGTGAGTCTCATTTTGCATCTAAAAGTTGCTAGAGCAAATCATAAAATAAGTATAAACATCCAATTGAAATCTTTGCTCTCTGCTGTTTATTGTGTCAGCTTCCAACCCTCTAACTTGAATCCTAGATATCAATTGATTAATTAAAATTGATTACATAGATTGGCTCACAAACTTAAGAATTATTCTTAATTTTAGAAAATTAAGCTATGTTCTCTACCAGGTCATTCTAATGTTGACAACTTGTCCAACCTATTGTCAACGAGCTATACTTGATTAGTGGATGGACAATGACGATTAAGATAGGTGCTATGCATGAGCACATGTTCACTGCCAACGATACATTGATTCATCTGTAAGTGTTTTGAGATGATCAAAGTCGCACAACGTATATGATGCGTGATGGGCAGTCAGTCTATGATCGTTATTTGATAATGATCAAGGACATTAAGGAGCTTAAAAGGCTCGACATGATCATGCACAAGGAATTGCTTATGGATTTGATCCTGCAATTCCTGATTAGTTTATATGAGTAGTTTATGGTAAACTATCATATAAAAAACTATCGTGGCACCTCATCTGAATTGGTCAAAGTGTTGATAACAAAGAAACCTTGAAAGAGTTCAGAGGTAAATAACTGGAGAGCCTAAAGAACAAAGACACACCTAGAGTAGGTATGTCACGATTGCTCAATGCTGTCCTTACGATTTTCTCTTCTCCCATTTGAGCTGTGGACTCTAGTGTAGAGTCGATGGAAAGGTAGAGGGTTGAGGAAGTAACCCTTAAATTGACTATAGGGCAACAGTTGCTGCTGTGGCTATGGGTATCTGTCCTTTGCGATCATCATTTGGATTTAGTTCTTAAAGATGGTCTCTATTATTTACATGGTGATGCATATGTGAACTTAATTGAACAAATAGTGAATGCCATTGAATCTGAGAGATCCAAAATTGAGATAAAATTTAAAGTATATGTGGAACCTATGGCTAAGTCGTATTGGAGAAGAAATAATTAACAAACTGGAGAAATATGGGCTTGGGCTCATTGACTCTTGAGTCAAATCTAGTTTGTGTATCATCTCTTTGAGAAAATATGACCAAGCTACTCTTGTGGGACAAGAGGAAAAGGACCACTAAGATACTTATCCTTGTACATATTTGATGTGTGTAGCCTATGTGATGTGCTAATCAAGGAGTTGTCTCTACTTTATATATGAGATATAAAATCTAAAATTTTTGAAAGGTTTAAAGAATTCAGATGTGAGTAGAGAAGTAAATCAAAAAATTTTTAAAGGTACGTCGATCAGATCGAAGATGTAATACCAATAAAAAAAATTTATCGGTTATCTCATAAAATGGCATAATTTTATATTGGACTACTCTTAGTACATCTCAGTTCAATGAGATAAGAAGAGTTAAGAGACTATATGAGATATGGTCTGGTCCATAATAGACTTCACTAATTTATATTTTTTTAGGGACATGCTTTATTTCTATGAAATTAGGTTCTCTCTAAACCTGTTCTTACTACACCGTATGAGATATGGCATATGGTAAGAACTGAATCTTGATTATTTTGAGATTTAAGGATGTCCAATCTATGTCTAGGACAGTAGGTGGATATGTTAGAGAATAGGTCTATAAAGCTCATTCTAAAAGAGTTTGGGATATTACTTTCTGAAAGGATTGCAATATGATTGTGACCCGATATGCTATCTTCTTGAAAAATTGTTTAATCAAGATAAAGTAGTGGGAGGAAAGTTAAGCTCAAAGAGAGTGTCTCTGAAGAGCAATGAGCCTTAAGACCTTAAGAACCTATTCATTATGAGCCAGTAGATGTATATTCTTCTTCCACCTCGTACACTTAGTAGGATCTCCTATCCTCTCGAAAGGTACTTGGATATGCTTAACAGAGGATGTAGAAAAAGTCATTTCTTATAGGAGATGGGAGTATAGAGATGATTTTAGAACCTACAATGAGGCGATGTGAGACATTGACTCCAAGAAAGGATGTGAAATAGCTTTCCTAAGTAGAGATCTTTTGAAGATTTCTGTATGGAATAGTTTATGGATTTCACTTCTTGTGATAAGAGATTACAAAGTCTATAATAATCTTGGAGTTGGAACAGTCATTTTGATGATATGATCAAATTATTTGATCAGACATGAGAAATTATGATTTCAAAAGAATCAGTGGGAGTGTCCAATACTAACATTGGTTAAAATATGGTTGAATATAGATTTCTCTATGAAAGATATAAAGCGAGCATCCTAAAGATCTATAGAGATAAATGTAATTGGATGCTTGTATTTTCACAAATAAAGTACAGAGACTGAATGCTGAAAGAGTTCAGTATAGAAATCTCAAAGAGGGGTCTGCCATCCTCTCGAGCATAGTTGTATGCCATGTAGTACTTGAACTGATTATACTCTGAATGTCACTAGTAGATATCAGTTGTATCCAGGCTGAGAGCACTGGATTGCTGTGAAAACATCCTTAAGCTCTTGAGAAGAACTAAAGATATGCTCTTAATTTGGAGAAGGATCAAAGCTAGGAGTGGGAGGATATACTAATTTAGATTTTATATCTGATATTGATCATAGAATGTCTACATCATGGGTGTGTTCCTATGTCGATATTTATGGAAGGATTCCAAATAATCGATCGATGAAAGTTGAGTATACTGTAGATATGTAGGATATATTTTAATTTTAATATTAGTTATAGAATTGATTGTCATGCCATCAGATGTCATGACATTATACTGCAAAGATAATGGTCCCATAGCCTTTGCTAAGGAGCCTAGGTCTTACCAGATATCCAAGCACATAGAGCAGCAGAACACGCGACTGCCTTAAGTAGAAATATATAGAGGTATAGGGAGCAAGCTCCACATGTGATGTGGATGACCCACTGATAAGTCACTTAGCTAGCTTAAGACTAAAGCCTGTCTTATGAAGATGGAGCTTGATACATGACAGATTGGCTTTAGTGCAAGTGGGAGATTGTTGGATGTATGCCCTAGAAGTCAATCTTGGCTGACACATTTCATATCTTTAGGATATGATTTTATACTTATTGGACAGTAATATTACCATTCATATTTATGTGTCCATGAATCATCTAAAGAATTAACAAGATGATGATATATATTCTTAAAGAGTTGAGAATTTGAGACATGTGTCATTCATAGTTGATTCCTAAATAGCTCATGGTCATAGGATCATTATGGAAAAGGTGATTGATCCAGATAGACCAGTGCATAGATCATTTTTTTCGAATAGATGGGTCTCAAGTTTGTAGTATAGAGACACTAGAGCGAGAGTGCAGGTGGTTGTTAGAGAACAACTAGCACTGAGTGTGACCAACACGAGAAGTCACATGGATGTCTGCTCACTCGTTAGTGACTTTCTTGATACTGCAGTTATATGACTGATCTTTTGACCTAAGATGACACTACTGCTCGCAGTGAGGCTGCTGGAGTTTGATTGATACATCAATATGAGTCTCAAAGAGCCCTTGTAGTGGATGTTGGCGACAGTTGGTCCACTATAGGAGTGGGGTGTACATCAACATGGGATCTATCGACCTTAACAGAAAAAAATTATCCTATGGGATTTAAGAGTCTGAGTCCTTAAGTCTATGGCCATAGCACTGTGATTGATGAAAAAGAGTTTTCATAATATCACATATGGACTCGAGCTGATTGAATCTATCATATGACCGATGTTGAGGTTTGACGATTCATCCATAACCTGCTATCTGGTCGGAACTCATGATAGAGAGACTGTACTATGCGCTAACTGCACCTAGAGGTTCATATTTTATTTTGTTCGATTGCCACTACATACTGCTAGGTATCACTGATGGATTGTGAGACTCATAAGGAACATCTTGATGATCAATGATCCTTGGTGGACTGAGTTAGAATTGTTTCAATCTATTGAAAAGAGTTTCAATGATATTGTGATAGAGATCATAATATACCTCACTACCAGACAGAATAGAACCTATGGGGTCACACACAAAGAGACTTTTGACTGATCAGATGGTTGAATTATGATTATGAATCGTAATAGAGTTTGATTATCAATTTGATTGATAATTGATCTAATGCAAATATTACATTATATATAACTTACTAAAGAGTTTGTGAGTTATAAGAGGATTAATTAATAATAGAATTGCTAATTGGCTCAATTTGATTGAGCATTGAGGCTTGTATCAAGTTTAATTTGATTGGATTTAATTTGACTCATTTTAGATTTGATTTGATCAACCCTATAGGGTTATAGGATAACCCCAAAAAGATTGGATGATTAGTCCCAATTGAATTAAGATTTGGATTTGATCTAATTTCTAATTAGACTAAGATGTATGTATTCCTAATTAGATTAGAAATCTTCTTTTTTATGCTGCACCAAATCTTAATGGGATTAGGATTAAAATAGAGCACCAAGAAAGAATCCAATAGGACTAGGATTCCTCCTCTAATTAAAAGACATCTAATCCAAATAAATTGGGCTCTAAATTAGATTTAGTTTTCTATCATTTTGAGTCTAATCTGGTCTTAATATGATTAGAATTATTTAGTATTTTAATTAGATTTAAAACAGCCAACTAATTGAGTCCCATGTGATTTATAACTCTTCCTTTCCATGTGCAAATAGGAGTCCAACACCAACTTGTTTTGTGCGCCAAATAGACCCACGCCCCAAACCTCTTTAACGCCCACTTTCCTCCTCCTTTTGAACGTGTAAGAAAGTAGAGAAATCCCCTTATTCCTATGTAAAAGGCTGGGCGTGGAATCATTATGGGCGGCATCCAATGTTAGTTAGAGTCCATGTATTTTTGGACTACATCTCCTAACCAAACACTACTTCATCCTTAGCCTATATATACACCACCTATATGGGATGGCAAGAGGGGATTTTCTACTAGGTTTTGATGCCCAAAATACCAGCAATTGGCGTGGAGAAAAATAAGGGAAGAAGGAGGCAGCATCCATGGGTAAGGTGTGGGTGAGTTTGTTATAATATCTCTTCTTTCTTATACAACCAATTGTTGGTTGTTAGAACATCTTATCTCCTCCCTCTTGTCCATGTTTAGATATGGATGTCTTCTATTCTTTTTATCCAAAAGTTGGACAAAATTATTACTTCTCTATTATAGAGATTTAGTGTATGGATTTTAGGAAGAAAAGAGAAGAAAGGATTCTTCTCATGATTTCTAGCGTAGAGATCAAGATCCTCCTATATCTTCTTATTCTTTAAGAGCATCTTAGGAGAAAAGAAGATTTTCAACTATCAAGATGCAATCTCTGTAAGAGAGCTAGCACTCCGGTGAGATCAAAAAGCTTCTGATCAGATCAGAGTCTCATGTGGATACCCATAGAGGCCGGATGCTTGTGCGGCTACAAGGGACCTTCGGAAGACATCCATGATCATCTGTTCACGTTGAAGGTAGATCCATGTCTAGATATATTTTAAATTTATTTTTTTCTATTTGATTTTTGTATCTGAATCTTATCTCACATATGATGATTTTGGTTATGGTTTGAAGATATGATCTTATGCATGCTTAGATTAAATTAGATTTAATTTAAAAAATTTTTAAATTTCACTACGTACTCTTTTTATAAAATTATACATGCATGAAACTATAAAACTCCAACATAAAAAGAGTAATAAAACTTCCGAAAGTATGCTCGTAATTGAATCTAACCTTACGATTTCTTCTACTTCTAGTTGGGTATTAGACTCTGACTCGATTTTTCATATATGTACCTCAATGCAGGATCTGATAGAAAATAGCAGGTTGAGGGAAGGTGACATGATCCATCGGGTCGGTAATGGCGTAAAGATTGCTGCAGAGGCCGTTGGCACTTACCCTCTTCGGTTACCATCTGACGTTAGATTAGATTTGAAAGATCGTTATTATGTTCCTGTAGCTAGTCAAAATTTATTTTTTGTATCTGTGCTAGCACAGAAAGGTTTTAAAATTTATTTCAATAAAGACTTTTGTTTCATTTATTTATGAAATAAATTAGTTGCACAGGATTTTTTAATTGACAGTCTTTATCACTTGCATGTTGATGCGAATGTGAACCTAAACGAGTAAATAATGAGTGCCGTAGGCCAAAAGAGATCCAGAGATGAAATTAATCAGAAGTACTTGTAGCATAATAGACTAGACCATATTGGAGAGGATAAGATAAACAGATTGGAGAAGGATGGGATCCTTGGCTCTCTTAACCCAAAGCTGTACCCAGCTTGTGAATCCTGCCTTCGAGGAAAGATGGCCAAGTTGCCCTTTGTAGGACATGGGGAAAGGGCCATAGAGCTACTTGCCCTGGTATACACCGACGTGTGTGAGCTATTTGATGTGCAGGCTAGAAATAGTTACACCTACTTCATTATCTTTATTGATGATTTATCTAGGTACGGATATATGTATCTAATGAAACACAAGTCTGAGGCCTTTGAAAAGTTCAAAGAATTCAGGCATAAAGTAAAGAAGCAGACGGATAAACCCGTTCAAATTCTTTGATTTAATTGAGGAGGTCAATACTTTAGTCAAGAATTTTTGAGATATCTTAAGGACAACGGCATAGTCTCTCAGTGGACCCCTCCTGGAACACCTCAGGTCAATGGGGTATCCGAAAGGAGGAATAGTATCCTATTGGATATGGTCAGGTCCATGATGAGCTTTACTAATCTATCCTTATTTTTTTAGGAACATACCTTGTTAACTACCATTCACTTATTGAATAGGGTTCCTTCAAAGTCCGTTCCTACCACACCGTATGAGATATGGTTTAGTAAGAAGCTGAGTCTGGGTCATCTTAAGACTTGGGGACATCCGGCCTATGTCAAGAGACAGATGGCAAAAAAGTTGGAGGATAGATCTATTATAGCTCGCTTTATAAGGTACCTAAAAGAATCCATGGGATACTACTACTTTCTATAAGACTACAATGTGATTGTGAGTTGAAATACCGTGTTCTTGAAAAAATAGTTTATCTAGGATGGTGGCAGTGAGATGTTAGTGGAACTCGAAGAAAAAATCTTTAAAAAGTCTAGAGCTATAGATCCTCAGGAACCCATAGTCTATGAGCCAGTAGTTGATGTTCCTCTACCACCTCGTAGATCTAGTAGGGTCTCCCGACCTCCTGAAAGGTACATGGGTATGTTTATGGAGGAAATAAAAGAAATGTTCCTTATAGGAGATAGGGGTCATAGTAATGATCCTAATACCTTTGATGAGGTGATGTCTGACATCGATTTTGAAAAATAGTTAGATGCTATGAAGTCAGAAATTGACTCGATGCACTCGAACCAAGTTTGGACTTTAGTGGATCCACCTAAAGGTATTGTACCTATTGGATGTAAATGGATATACAAAAAGAAGATAGGTACCGATGGTAAGATAGAGACCTGTAAAGCTAGGCTTGTGGCTAAAAGTTATAGTCAGCGTGAGGGTATTGACTATCAGAAAATTTTCTCGTCCGTAGCCATGCTGAAATCCATCCGCACTTTGCTTGTTGTTGCAGCTTGCTATGATTATGAAATCTGATAGATGGATGTGAAAACTGTCTTTTTGAATGAATATCTTAAGGAAGATATCTATATGGAGCAGTCTATGGGTTTCACATTCGGTGATGGTGATCACAGAGTCTGCAAGCTTCAAAGATCCATATACAGATTAAAGCAGGCTTCTTGGAGTTTGAACCATCATTTTGACGAGGCAATCAAATCATTTGATTTCATCAAAAATGAAGAGGAACCTTGTGTATACAAGAGAGTCAGTGGGAGTGCAATCACTTTCCTCGTACTATACGTAGATGATATTCTCCTCATTGGAAATGATATTTCCATGTTGATCATAATCAAAAGATGGTTGTCCAAGAAATTCTCTATGAAAGACCTAGGAGAAGCATCCTATATTCTCAGAATAAAGGTCTATAGGGATAGATCTAAACGGATGCTTGGCCTGTTACAAAAGCTGTACATAGAGAAGGTGCTGAAGAAGTTTAGCATGAAAAACTCTAAGAGAGGTCTTTTACCTCTTAGGCATGGTATTCATCTCTCCAAGATGATGTGTCCGACCACATATGAGGAGATTTATTGCATGAGTAGGATTCCTTATACTTCGACAATAGGAAGCTTCAAGTATGCCATGCTATATACTCGACCTGATATTATCTTTGCTGTGAATATCACGAGCAGGTATCAGTCGAATCCAGGCAAGAAGCACTAGATAGCTATGAAGAACATCCTTAAGTATTTAAGAAGGATTAAGGATCTATTCTTGGTCTTTGGAGGTGATTCTGAGTTGCGATTTGAGGGTGTATTCTTGTTCGATTTACTAGAAGGATTCTAAGTAATCGATCAATGGAGGCTGAGTGTGCTATAGATGTGTAGGATGAATTTTGATTTTAATGTTAGTTGTAGAATTAGATGCCATGCTATGACACAGAACTGCAAAGACAATAGCACCATAGTCCTTACTAAGGAGTCAAGATCTCACCAGAAGTCTAAACACATAGAGCACCGATATACACGACTATCTCATGTCGAGGTGCGAAGAGTAGACTCCATGAAAAATATGGTAGACCCACTGACTAAGCAGTTGAGCCAACTCAAAAATAGAAGTCCACCTTGAAAAGATGGGACTTAGATTTGTGGCCAGTTGGTTTTAGTCCAAGTGAGAGATTGTTAGATGTATGTCCTAGAAGCTAATATGACTGACATATTGTAATATATCTAGGGCATAATTTTTTACTTAATATATTGATATGATCAATAAAAGGGTAAGTTCTTTTTCATTGAAGTGAAATGTGTCCTTAAATCATCCATGGAATTAGTTTCGATACATATTCTCAAAGTGTTGAGAATTAGAGACATGTATTTAATTCCTAAAGGCTCCCGATCATAGGATCATCATGAGGACGATGATAGATTCGGATAGACTGATGCATAAATCACTTCTTTCGGGATAGATGGGTCTCTAATCTACTATGTAGAGACATAGGATGATAAGTACGGATGGTTGTTAGAGAATAACTGGCACTGAGCGTGACCATACGAGAGATTACTTGGATTTTTATTCAATCATCAGTGATTGTCTCAATGTTGTAGTTGTGTGATCGATCTTTTAACTTGAGATGGTACTGCTACTCGCAGTAAGACTGCTAGAGTTTGATTGACATATAAACATGGGTCTCAATGAGCCCTTGTAGTGGATGTTGGCAACAGTCGGTCCATTATAGGAGTGGGGTGCGCATCAAGATAGGATCTATCGACCTTGATAAAGAGGAGTAGTCCTATGAGATTGAAGAGGCTAAGTCCAAGAGTCTGTGACCAAAGCAGTGTGATTGATGAAAAAGAATTTTCATAGAAGTCACAACTGGACTTGAGCTAATCAATCTATCATATGACTGATGTTGATGTTTGACGATTTATCCATGACGTACCATCTAGTCGGAACTCATGATAGAGGGACTAAATCATACGTTAACTACACCCAGAGGTTCATTTCAGTTCTACTAGGTTGTCGCTACAAACTGTTAGATGTCACTAGTGGATTGTGAGAGCTCACTAGGATTGTTTCGGATTGACAATTTTTGCTAAGTTAGAGTGAAATTATTTCGATCCATTGAAAAGAGTTTGAATGATATAATGATAGAGATCTTTGTATATCTCACTACCAGATAGAATTGAACCTATGGGATTACACAACAAGGGGATTAGGTCTGAAATAAGAAATTGAGCTTATGAAGTATCAATTGGGTTTAGAGAAATATATTGGGTTCATGCTAACCTTGCTAGCATATGGTTGGACCCAATTTCTCTTTCCATTAGGATTACTTATTTGATAAGATAATTCTAACTTAATTACCTGCTAATAACCTACATGAATAAGATTCATGAGACTTCAATTGTTGGGTGTCTAAGGTTATGGATCATATAAATTAAGGGTGCAAGTCTTTTATGAATTTTCTTGATAGTTTTATAGGGCGCCACTTTGATTTGATCAATTTGGACGTGTCCATTAATTAGAGGGCCTTTGATTTTCATATGGGGTATTTTTTGGGTGCAAAAGAAGGTGTCTAATTATGGGTGTAAGGGCTCCAATAGTTGGCACCTAATGGGCTTCCTAATATAAGTTGGATAACTTAAGTTAATAGAAATCCTAATGCAAGTAGAACTTGTATTATGAGATTGAATAGGATTCAATCCTTATGCCTATTTAAAGAGACCTCTCCTAAGATCCCTAGAGCATTAAAACCAGCAACCCCTCACACCCAAAGGCTGTCCCCACGCCCTCTCTTCCTCTCCCTTTCTCTTCTCTTGGGTGTTCTATACACCCCTTCCTTGGGATGCATGTCCTAAGGAGTTTCATGCCTAGAGGAGTTTAGATGCCTCTTTCTTGCTGGTTTCTAGCATCTGGTAGTAGCACATAGCAAGAAAAAACTCTAGAGAAGAGGAGAAAAAGAAGATCAAGGAGAAAGATCAAGTGTTGATCGCGATCCTGGCTTCATTCAGATTCAGCAGACTAAATTTTAGAGAATCAAAATTCAGATTATAGAGGACTGTTCCAGGCTAATCCTGAGTGGATACTCATAGAGGCCAGATACTTGTGTGGCTAATAGAGAGCCTCATCTCTTTCAAATCCAGTTTTAAAAAAAGAGATTGCGAAACAGATATGTGATTTGATCACAATCTGAATTTCAGCATATATCAATTTCAGCATATAAAATAAATTCATGTGATTTTATATTTTTATGCATATAAAATTTAGATTAAAAGTATTTTAATCTTATTCTCTACTATGATATTTAAAAAATAAAAATTTTAAAATACATATGCATGCACCAAACCTAGAATTTCAACAAGTAGTTCTCTAATTACTGCTATAGTCTATCTATAGCAACGGTTGTCCAACCACTGCTATATCATCATAGCAGCAGTTAGAAAATTACTATCATATATTAAACTATGGTAGTGGTTGTACAACCACTGCTATAGATGTATGGCAATGATTTATCAACTGCTGCCATAGATGTACTGCAGTGGTTGGCACAGAACTATGGCAGTGGTTGGCATAACTACAGCAGTGATTATGCAACCACAATCATAGCCTGTTGATCAGTAACTGGTCAACCAATAGCATAAATTTGTCATTTTTTTACCTGATAGACATAGTTCAATATATAATTACTCAAACTAAAACTTAGAAGAACTAAAAATTTTACATAAAACTCAATAACAAGCACAATATTTCTAAAATACTCAAATTATATTACAATAATTTTCAAATAAATATAAAATACATCAAAAATCAGTCAAATCAAAATCCTCCTCTCTAAGCATCTCGTCATCATTGGGAGGGACTGAAGCAGGATCGGGAGGGGCTGTAGCAGGAGCGGAAGGAGTTATAGCAGGAGCGGAAGGGGTTGGAGCTGAATAGCTAGCCAACATATCCTGAAACCTCAAAAGATCAGCTCCAAAAGTAGTGGAGAGTTGTGTCATCATAGCGGACATGACACTCTGTTGCTGGTCTGCGTGCTACTGAGCCTGGTATGTATGCTCTTCAGCCTGAGATGCACGCTTCTGAGCCTGAGCTGCCTACACAAAGGCTTCGTCAAGCTGCTCCTAGCTAACGATTTCGAAAGTGTATGAGGAGAAGGTTGCATTAGACCAGTAGCTAGTTGATGCATGTCTGGGCCTACAATGAATCCTCTCAGAGTGCTTAGGTCCCAAGACCTGAGATAGATGGTCATGGGGCCTAGACCGCTCCGGACTCTCACTCCCAAGCGCATTTAAATGCTCTTGTAATTACAAATTCAAATAAAATCTCAAAAAATCGCATACATTGTTAAAGCGAAATGAGAGAATCATATGAAATGTTATAACATACTGTTATTACTTATAAAAATCCTTTTGACCGCAGCATTCATTGGCCTGCCCTTCTTGTCCATATGACTCGAATGAATGATGGTGCTATGATTGGGCATCATTCCCTCTCTTGTCAGCTACAACAATCAATCATGCAGCTTGCTAGAAATATGCAAAAATAATAATTCAATAACTTGTAAACTAAAGGGTTAGAATTCATTACCTATCTATGCACATGACTGGCTATAGATTCATAGTTGAGAGTGTGCATGTACTCCTGAGCAGCCTAATTCACACGATTCTGACAAGATACAACCTAAAAAGTATTTAAATCACATAAGTTAAAATCAAATACAATTGTCAGTGTAATAAAAAATTTATATGTTACAAATTAAACCTGAAACTTCTGGCTCCTCCAATGCCTGACCATCCTCTTTCACATACTCAGAGGATAGTCTTGGATCCACGAATTAAGCTCCTCCTCTATGTCCCTATGGTGATCTAGCCACCTTTTGTGGAGCTTAATCTTGTAGTTTCAGTACAACTCTCCAATCTTCTACAATTGAACATCTCGAGCCCTCCCATGATCTGAAAAGTCATACCTCTTCTGCACAAAGTGATCAAAAGTCAGTTATAAAATTATTCTAATCAAACATAGTGTAAATATATCACATATATATATAAGATACACTTATCCAAACCTCCTCCCATACCCAGTTTTTGATACCAGCATCCATCAACATCAGTCTATGAGCAGTACGGGAATGATGTCTGACTGCCTCACAAGCACATCGAAAAAGGAATACATCTCCCATTTGGTCTCTCCTACTAGCCTCCCCTCCGCATCATACTCCACCATAACCTGATGCTGGCGGTTCCACACATGCAGCATATATATGGGACCACGAAAGGTCCTGTTAGATAATGCACCTCTAAGAAAAATATATTATGAATATATAAGAGTGTGCAATAACTATACAAAAATTAATAAATAAATAATTGATACAATAAAAATCTATATAAATAACTATATAAGAGTGTATGAATGCCATAGAATAGTACATTAATCAAAAGATGGGTCTATGGTTCTATGCAATATAAAAGAATAAGAAATTAGAAAAGTGAAGAAAATAAAAGTAAAAAGAAGATTTAGATTCACCATTTAATCATGCATTGCAATGTTACTTTCGGTATCCGCTACATTGCAGATGGTTGTCTATAGCTGGCACGGCCCAGAACCTAATGACCCAGAATTTGATGGCACGGCCCAAAACCCATCGATGGGGGCTCTCTTTAAATATTATTATGAAATGATAATAAATATTATTATTGTTGGGTGTAAACCCCCCCAGCCGAAGTTTGTGTCAGGAGTGACCCCTCGGGGATTCTACCGGCGTCCGACCTGCGGCGGTAGGAAGACTTCGTCCGAAATCCTACGGGAGCCGGACTTCATCTCCGACTCCAACTACAGGAAGGCTTCGTCTGGACTCCTATGGGAGCCGGACCTCGTCCCCAATTTCAGCGGTAGGTAAACTTCATCCGGACTCCTATGGGAGCCGGACTCCGTCTACAACTTCAACTACAGGTAAACTTCGTCCGGACTCCTACGGGAGCCGGACTTTGTCTCCAACTTCAACTGCAGGTAAACTTCGTCCGGACTCCTACTGGAGTCGGACTCCGTCTCCAACTTCGACTGCAGGCAAACTTCGTCCGGACTCCTATGGGAGCCGGACTCCGTCTCTAAATTCAACTGCAGGCAAACTTCGTCCGGACTCCTACGAGAGCCGGACTCCGTCTCCAACTTCAACTACAGGTAAACTTCGTCCGGACTCCTACGGGAGTCGGACTCCGTCTCCAACTTCGACTGCAGGCAAACTTCGTCCGGACTCCTACGGGAGTTGGACTCCGTCTCCAACTTCAACTACAGGGAAACTTCATCCGGACTCCTACGGGAGCCGGACTCAGTTTTCAACTTCAACTGCAGGTAAACTTCATTCGGACTCCTATGGGAACCGGACTCCGCCTCCAACTTCGACTGCAGGCAAACTTCATCCGGACTCCTACGGGAGCCGGACTCCATCTCCAACTTCGACTGCAGGCAAATCTCATCCGGACTCCTACGGGAGCCGGACTCCGTCTCCAACTTCAACTGCAGGTAAACCTCGTCCGGACTCCTACGAGAGCCAGACTCCATCTCCAACTTCAACTGCAGGTAAACTTCGTCCGGACTCCTACGGGGGCCGAACTTCATCCCCAACTTCGACTGCAGGAAGACATCGTCCGAGCTCCTACGAAAGCCGGACTTCGCCTCCGACTCCAGCTACAGGTAGGATTTGTCCGGGCTCCCACGGGAGCCAGACTTCTGCCTTGAACTCCTGCTGAAGGTCTCGATCGAGATTCCTCGACAAATGATCCCCATCCGGGCTTCTACGGAAATCAGACTCCAACCGAACTTCGAACGACAAGTCTGGACCTCCTGGCAGGCCGCAGTAACGGCCACGACTCTGCTCCACTCCCTGTGGTGGATCCTACGCGGCACCATCACTCCCTGGCAGGCCGTAGTAACGGCCATGACTCTGCTCCACTCCCTGCGGTGGATCCTACGCAGCTCCATCACCCCCTGGCAGGCCGCAGTAATGGCCACGATTCTGCTCCACTTCCTGCAATGGATCCTGTGCAGTTCCACCACTCCCTGGCGAGTCGCGACAACGGACGCCGCTCCACTCCCCGCAACTGATTCCACGTGGCGAGCCATGGTGACAGCCACGACTCCACCCCATTACTCTTCATGATAAATTCCTCTTGGCTCCGTACGGCCCACGATGAGGCGATCATAAACAGTCGCTATCAATCCTTTGCTCCCTCCGCCTATAAAATGGGGACCCCAGATACGTTATTCTCTAAGCTCTATTTTCTATCCCAAAACTGTGTTAAAATTTCCGTTCGAGCACTCCATTCTTGTTGAGGTAGAGAACTGACTTGAGCATCGGAGGGTCTTGCCGGAGCAACCCCACCTCCGGTTTAGACTTCTTTTGTAGGTCCCAGTGGCGACCGTGACTCCCTCGACTCCAGCTTCTCCGGTGCAGGTGGATTTTTGCACCAACAGGATTGGTGCTAGAGGAAGGACTGTGTCTTCACAGTACCCTTGTTCTTAAAGGAGCGCTCAACGGGACCACCTCCGATCATCTTTTTCGGTGTCTCCTCCTCCTTCCCCCACTAGATCCTCGCCCGATGCCTTCTCGCGAAGCATCCACACGGTGACCCACGACCTCCGTGGCCAGATCTCAGGCTCCGGCCTCGCCTCCAGCTTCCCAGGCCCCACATCCTCCGACAACGGCCGCCGGCATGGAGCGGTCGGACAATCGACCTCCGACGGATTTCGCCAACACCATCTCGGAAGAATCTCAGTGGGGAGCGACCGGCGTATTGGCCGGACCTTCCAAGCGGCAAAAGATCGAGGAATCCATAACTTTCACCGAAGAAGATGCTCAGGGAGTTCAATTTCCTCATAACGACGCGGTCGTAGTTTCCTTGAATATAGCTAATTATGACGTCCGCCGCATTCTTGTCGACAATGGGAGTTCGGCCGACATTTTGTTCTACGATGCCTTCTCAAGAATGTCCATCCTTGATAGCCATTTGAGGCCGATTAGCTCCCCTCTAGTAGAGTTTACCGACGATGCTGTCCCGATGGAGGGAGTGATAACTTTGACTGTAGCCGCAGGTCGATATCCAAGACAATCCAGGGCTCTGGTGCATTTCCTAGTGGTGAAGGCGCCGTCAGCCTACAACGCGATCCTCGGCCGACCTGGTCTCAATGCTCTCCGAGCCATCATGTCAACCTACCATTTGAAGTTAAAATTTCCTACCAACCAGGGGATCGGAGAGGTCAGAGGAGACCAAGCTCTGGCTAGACACTGCTACAACATAGCCTTGCAAAGAAGCGACCAATCCAACCCCTGTCCAGTTGATGGGCTAGATGCCCGCGACGACCTCACTGAGGAGAGGGGCGGCCTAATCGAAGATTTGGTTTCGATCCCTTTGAACGACGGGAATACGGAACATGTGGTAAAGATCGGCTCCAACCTAGGGGAAGAGGTGCGGATGCATCTCATCGATTTTCTATGAAAGAATGTGGACATTTTTGCTTGGGTTCTAGCAGACATGCCGGGGATTGACACGAAAGTCATGGAGCACCGCCTAGCCGTCGATCCCAAGCATCGATCGACGAAGGAGAAAATCCGAGGTCATGCACCAGAGAGGCAGAAAGTGATAGCCGAGAAAGTGGACAAACTCCTGAAGGCCGGATTCATTAGGGAAGTCAATTATCCTGACTGAATTTTCAACGTTGTCCTAGTCAGAAAGGCAAACGACAAGTGGAGGATGTGCATAGACTTCAAAAAGCTGAATAAAGCCTGCCCAAAAGACAGCTACCCTCTACCAAGAATTGATCAACTGGTGGACGCAACCTCGGGCCATGAGCTCCTCACCTTTATGGATGCATTCTCCGACTATAATCAAATCAGGATGGCACCAGAAGATGAAGAAAAGACTGCTTTCATTACTAACCATGGCATTTACTGTTACAGGGTCATGCCTTTCGACCTCAAAAATACAGGCGCAACCTACCAACGGCTGGTGAACAAAATCTTCAAGGGGCAGATCGGCCGCAATATGGAGGTCTACGTGGATGACATGCTCGTGAAAAGCAAATCTTCCATGAACCACGTCGCTGACCTCGAGGAGGCCTTCGGCGCCCTCCGAAAATATAAGATGAAGTTGAACCTGACTAAATGTGCTTTCGGAGTGACCTCGGGGAAGTTCTTGGGCTTTTTGGTATCGGGACGCGGAATCGAAGCCAACCCAGAGAAAATTCGCACCATCCAGGAGATGGCCGCCCCGAAGTCGATAAAAGAGGTTCAGCACCTTACAGGGAGGGTAGCAACCCTGAATCGCTTCATCGCGAGGTCGGTCGAACGGTGCTTACCCTTCTTCCAAACCCTCAAGTGGCCGAAGAACTTCTGTTGGACCCCTGAGTGCCAACAGACGTTCGAAGAACTAAGGAGCTACCTCGGCTCACCTCCGCTGTTGGCGAAGCTAGAGCCTGGAGAGGAACTATTTTTATACCTGACGGTCTCTCCCATGGCTCTTGCGGCAGTCCTTGTCAAGGAAGAAGCAAAAGTCCAACGGCCGATCTACTACATCAGTCGCACATTGAGAGACGTCGAGACCAGGTATACTAAATTAGAAAAACTGACTTACGCCCTGTTGATTGCAGCCCGGAGGCTCCGACCCTACTTTCAAGGGCACACCGTAATGCTGCTCAGCAACCAACCGATCAAGGCGATTCTACACTGAGCGGATGCCTCTGGGAGGATGTCAAAACGGGCGATCGAGCTCATAGAATTCGACATCAACTATCGACCCAGGCCAGCAGTGAAGGTCCAGATATTGGCAGATTTCATAGTGGAGTGTACTATCCCGGGGGAGGCCGAATCTGAACAAGGTGAAATTGACGGCCTGGAGTCCCGACCGAACTCCCCCAAAGAAGAAGCAGATCCCTCTAGTTGCTTTTGGGCCCTCTACGTGGATGGGTCTTCCAATATGTCAGGCACAGGCGCGGGCCTGATCTTGATTAGTCCAGAGGGAATCATCGTGGAGTACGTTCTGCGCTTTGAGTTCTCCGCAACAAACAATGGAGCAGAATATGAAGCTCTGATCGCAGGACTGAAGATCGCCAAAGAGCTGGGAGTAGATCGGCTCAAAGTCCACAGCGACTCCCAACTAGTAGTGGGACAAGTCAACGAAAACTATGAAGCATGGGAGGACAGCATGGCTAAGTATCTTGAAAAGTTAAAGGAGCTTGTCCCCGCCTTCATTAGCTTCAACATCAGGCAGATTTTGAGAATGGAAAATACCAGGGCCGACCTTCTCTCCAAGCTGGCAACGCTGGCCCCGACCGAATTGCCCAAGGGTGTTCTCTTTGAAGTTCTAAAGTACTCGAGTACGAAAGAATTGCGGCCCGTGATGGGAATTGACCACGAGCCTAGCTGGATCGACCCATTGATAACATATCTCAGGGATGGGGTTCTCCCCCAGGATGCAAAAGAAGCTCGAAAGCTCAGAAATCGAGCCTCCCGATACATCCTTTATGAGGGCAAGTTGTACAAGAGATCATACTCTTTGCCCCTTTTAAAATGTCTCTGGCCTTCAGAAGCTGACTACGCCTTGTGAGAGGTGCATGAAAGAATCTGCGGAAGCCATCTGGGGGCTAGATCTTTATCCCACAAGTTGCTCCGCCAAGGATATTACTGGCCAACGATGCATCATGACTCGATTGAATACGTCAGAAAGTGTGACCGATGTCAGAGATATGCCAACATCCAGAGATAGCTCGCCACCGAGCTTACACCCTTGAGTGCCCTATGGCCTTTTGCGCAATGGGGGATGGACATCCTTGGACCCTTTCCCGTGGTGTCGGGGCAGAGGAAGTTCCTCCTGGTAGCGATTGACTACTTCACTAAGTGGGTCGAAGCCGAACCACTGGCGAAAATCACAGAAGCTAAAGTACAAGATTTCATCTGGAAGTCAATCGTTTGCAGGTTCGGTCTGCCAAGAACCCTAATCACTGATAATGGGTGGCAATTCACAGGAGCAAGATTCATCAAATTCTGTGAAGATCTAAACATCTCCCACAACTTCACATCAGTAGCCCATCCTCAGGCGAACGGCGAAGCTGAGGTGACCAACAGAACCCTGCTGCAGGGGATCAAGAAAAAGCTCGAAAAGGCGAAGGAAACTTGGGCAGACAAACTTTATCATGTGCTGTGGGCATATCGAACTACCCAAAGACTGCCCACGAGGGAGACCCCCTTTGCTTTAGCCTTTGGAACGGAGGCTGTTATCCCAATAGAGCTTAAACTCCCATCGGTGTGAGTCGTGGCATTCAACGAACATCATAATTCGCAAGGTCTTAAAGCCAACCTCGACTTACTGGAAGAAAAGTGGGAGGTAGCTCAAGTTCGGATGGTAGCCTACAGACAGAAAGTCACCCGCTATTACAATTCCCGGGTTAAGAATAAAGTCTTTAGAGCAGGAGATCTCGTGCTTCGACGAGCCGCTGTCTCACAACCTCAGGATCGAGGGAAGCTCACCCCAAACTGGGAAGGCCCGTATGAAGTCAAAGAAGTAGTCCGGCCCTGAACTTATTACCTCAAGGAGCTCGGAGGAGCAGACCTCCTGCGACCGTGGAGCTCGAAAAACTTACGAATGTATTACCGATAACTTTATTTTAAATAAAAGTTGCATATCTACATGTCTCCTCTCTTGGCACTAGCTTACATCGACAGGACAGTCAAAACAAATCATGTCAGAAGCGGGAGGGGAACTTCATCTCGACAAAGTCGAAGGCCCAGTTCTCTTTAGACCGGATGGGGGGAGAGGCCCTGCAACGCCCATATGTGCCTCCACAGCCCTGTTAGGGACAGGAGGAGAACCTCGCCCTAACTTGAGCAAAGTCGAAGGCCCGGTTCTCTTTAGACCGGATGGGGAGAGAGGCCCTGCAACGCCCATATGTGCCCCCACAGCCCTGTTAGGGATAGGAGGAGAACCTCGCCCTAACTTGAGCAAAATCGAAGGCCCGGTTCTCTTTAGACCGTATGGGGGGAGAGGCCAAGCAACGCCCATATGTGCCCCCACAGCCCTGTTAGGGACAGGAGGAGAACCTCGTCCTAACTTGAGCAAAGTCGAGGGCCCGATTCTCTTTAGACCGGATGGGGGGAGAGGCCCTGCAACGCCCATATGTGCCCCCACAGCCATGTTAGGAACAGGAGGAGAACCTCATCCTAACATGAGTAAAGTCGAAGGCCCGGTTACACCTAGACCAGATGGGGGGAAGGGCCCAGCAGCGCCCATAGGTGCCCCTACAGCCGCGTTAGGGACAGGAGGAGAACCTCGTCCTAACCAGAGCTAAAATCTGTTACGACAGAAATAGGAGAAGAACCTCGCCCCGACACCAATTAAGGTCTGGTCATTCAAGACCATATGAGAAAAAGGGGGACCTTCCCAGCGGCCCCTTCACAATAAGACTCCGTCCAGACTTCTACGGGAGCCGAGCTTCGCCCTCGACTTTGATCGCAAGAAGACTCCGTCCGGACTCCTACGGGAGCCGGACTTCGCCCCCAACTTCAATCGCAGGTAAACCTCGTTCGGACTCCTAAGGGAGCCGGACTTTGCCATTGACTTTAAGTGCAGGTAGACTTCACCCGGACTCCCACGGGAGCCAGGCTCCATCCCCGACTTCAACCACAAGCAGACTCTGTCCGGACTCCTGCGGGAGCCAGATCTCGTCTCTGACTCTGGCTACGGGAAGACTCCGCCCGGACTCCTACGGGAGCCGGGCTTCATCCCTGACTTCGATCGCTGGTAAGCTTCGTCTGGACTCCTACGGGAGCCGGACTTCACCCCTGACTTTAATTGCAGGTAGACTCCGTCCAGACTCCTACGGGAGCCGGACTTCACCCCGACTTCACCTACAGGAGCCGGACTCCTGCAACCCCACCAAGAGCAGAGGAAAAAATCCCACTCGAAAAAGAAAAAGGGGAAAGGAGAGAGGAGTTAAAAAGGAAAGCGATGGACTACGTCAGCGACGAATGGAAAACAAACAGCATCAAAGATGTAGAGAACCTCATCTCAGTAATGATTGGGGTTCTTATCAAGAACCCCAGCTTTCAAGAAAGCTCTCAACGCAAGCCCGAGATAAGACAACTTCCTCAGGGTGACGAGAAGCTCAGACCTCCGAGCTCGAGCCCTGATGGGGGGCGCCAAACCCGAGTGGCCCCAGACAAATCTGCGGCCACGAACAAAAGGATGGGTCGATGCGATGGCAATCGGGTACCTCTGAATGATGCAAAGGCCGAAAGAAGCTCGACAAGCGACAATTCAACACATGAGTAAAAGAGGTAGCAGAAAATTCCCTTCTCATATTATTTATTAAATATGCATCATAGAGCTATTAAGGCTGAAGAAGAAGGATAACTGGAAAAGCGAGCCGACGTGGCAACAACCAGTAACCTCCGGACGATGTCAAAAAAAAAAAAAAAGAAGAGAAAGAGAGAAAAGGGAATACAACAATAACAATGGTAAAGGAAAGAAGTTCGGCAGGCAGCAATTCGATGCAAAGTGCGGATGAAGTAACAAAATCTCCTTCTCATTTTTCGATTAACAAGATGTACGTTACAAGACCCGGAGGGCCAGAAAAAGAAGACATTACTACAAGACTCGAAAGGAATACACCGGAGACCACTTCAAGCTATCGACTTCTTTTCCCGATTCCGTCCTTCTCAGCAGTATTTTTTAGTGTGTGTGATAAACCTCTCAGCTCTCGCCCCCCGCCTCGTTCCGCTCCATCGCCAAAACCCCAACCCTAGGGGGAAAAGGATGGGATAGAATTCACGGGGCAGCGAAGGCAACGGCAGCAGCGACGACGACCTGCATCAAGAAGAACCGGAGGTACCCCAGAGGCCGTGATGGCGCCAGAGGCATGCGCCCCCATCGTGTGCTCCGCGACAACCACCGTCCTAGGTGCTCCGGCAAGGTCGGCATGCGCTACTTCCACCGTCCCTGCAACAAGTTCTACTGCCCCACCGTCGGCGCCGACCGCTTCTGGTCCCTCGGCCCCGACGACGTCAAGAATCCCACCACAGCTTGTGATGACAACTCTACCCCCTTGACCGGTGTCGCCCCGTTCAGCTACTCCAAAATTTTCGGGTGGAATGCCCTCACCAGTTGTCCCCGTTATTAAACCCTGTTGTTGAAGGAATTCTCCCTCGAGCCCCCTTTAAGGCGACGGGAACCCTCAGTGATAATTTGACAGCCGGAGAACTCACAGGCCGCTGTTTTCCTCCTCACACTCCTCTTGGTCCATGGCATCCTCTCGAGGTTGGCCTCCGGGGCGGGGGCCCCAGCGGGAGAACCCCTCGGAGAGGCTCGGGGGACTGAAGACGGCGGGGAGCCGGCGGGGATGGCAAGGACTGGTGCGAAGGGCGCTCTGAGTCGAAAAGGGCACGATGGAGTGGCTGAGTGGCTAAACTCTCAGGCAGAAGAAAGGTGTCGACCCTCAGGCGAAGTGAAGCCCTTGGAGAAAAGGCGAGGGCTTAAATAAGCAATGGGGCTTGGCGCAGTTATGGTGGCAGATATCCCTAGGTCAACCAGTGCCCGCCACGTGTCCCACTCACCGCGGCATGGGGCTAACCGTTCGCGGACCATTATGGCATGATGCTTAGGATTACGCCCTGGTGGGAGTTTCGAAAGGACTCTTCGGATCGCCCTAATCGAAAAAAAGGCTTCAGCACGCGCGCATTAAATGCCAAGATTTTCGAGGGTGGTCATGTGCAGAATTCAAGGAAACGACTTCAGCTGTGAAAATTTTCTGTACTTCCTTCGATCGAAACTCGAACTTGGAAGTAGGGGGACTGGTGTTGGGCGTAAAACCCCCCCAGCTGAAGTTCATGTCAGGAGTGACCGCTCGGGGATTCTACTGGCGTCCGACCTGTGACGGCAGGAAGACTTCGTCTGGACTCCTACGGGAGCCGGACTTCATCTCCGACTCCAACTACAGGAAGGCTTCGTCCGGACTCCTACGGGAGCTGGACCTCATCCTCGATTTCAGCGGCAGGTAAACTTCGTCTGGACTCCTACGGGAGCCGGACTCCGTCTCCAACTTCAACTGCAGGCAAACTTCATCCGGACTCCTACGGGAGTCGGACTCCGTCTCCAACTTCAACTACAGGTAAACTTCGCCCAGACTCCTACGGGAGCCGGACTCCATCTCCAACTTCGACTGCAGGCAAAATTCGTCCGGACTCCTACGGGAGCTGGACTCCGTCTTCAACTTCAACTACAGGTAAACTTCATCTAGACTCCTACGGGAGTCGGACTCTGTCTCCAACTTCAACTACAGGTAACTTCATCCAGACTCCTCCGGGAGCTGGACTCCATCTCCAACTTCGACTGCAGGCAATCTTCGTCCGGACTCCTACGGGAGCCAGACTCCGTCTCTAACTTCGACTGCAGGCAAACTTCATCCGGACTCCTATGGGAGCCGGACTCCGTCTCCAACTTCAACTGCAGGCAAACTTCGTCTGGACTCCTACGGGAGCCGGACTCCGTCTACAACTTCAACTACAGGTAAACTTTGTCCGGACTCCTACAGGAGCCGGACTCCGTCTCCAACTTCGACTGCAGGCAAACTTCGTCCGGACTCCTACGAGAGCTGGACTCCATCTCCAACTTCAACTACAGGTAAACTTCGTCCGGACTCCTACGGGAGCCAGACTCTATCTCCAACTTCAACTGCAGGTAATCTTCGTTCGGACTCCTACGGGAGCTGGACTCCGTCTCCAACTTCGACTGTAGGCAAACTTCGTCCGGACTCCTACGGGAGCCGGACTCCATCTCCAACTTTGACTGCAGGCAAACCTCGTCTGGACTCCTACGGGAGCCGGACTCCGTCTCCAACTTCAACTGTAGGTAAACCTCGTCCGAACTCCTACGGGAGCCGGACTCCATCTCCAACTTCAACTGCAGGTAAACTTTGTCCGGACTCCTACGGGGGCCGGACTTCATCCCCATCTTCGACTACAGGAAGACTTCGTTCGAGCTCCTACGAGAGCCGGACTTCACCTCCGACTCCAACTACAGGTAGGATTTGTCCGGGCTCCCACTGGAGCCGGACTTCCGTCCTGAACTCCTGCTGAAGGTCTCAACCAAGATTCCTCGACAAATGATCCCCATCCGGGCTTCTGCGAAAATCAGACTCCAACCAAACTTCGGCCGACAAGTCTGGACCCCTTGGCAGGCCGCAGTAACGGCCACGACTCTGCTCCACTCCCTGCGGTGGATCCTACACGGCTCCATCACTCCCTGGCAGGCCACAGTAATGGCCACGACTCTGCTCCACTCCCTGTGGCAGATCCTACGCAGCTCCATCACTCCCTGGCAGGCCGCAGTAACGGCCACGATTCTGCTCCACTTCCTGCAACAGATCCTGTGCAGTTCTACCACTCCCTGGTGAGTCGCGACAACGGACGCCGCTCCACTCCCCGCAACTGATTCCACGTGGCGAGCCATGGTGACAGCCACGACTCCACCCCATTACTCTTCATGATAAATTCTTCCTGGCCCCGTACGGCCCACGACGAGGTGATCATAAACAGTCTCTATCAATCTTTTGCTCCCTCCGCCTATAAAAGGGGGACCCCAGATATGTTATTCTCTATGCTCTATTTTCTATCCCAAAACTGTGCTAAAATTTCCGTTCGAGCACTCCATTCTTGTTGAGGCAGAGAACTGACTTGAGCATCGGAGGGTCTTGCCAGAGCAACCCCACCTCCGGTTTAGACTTCTTTTGTAGGTCCCGACGGTGACCGCGACTCCCTCGACTCCAGCTTCTCCGACGCAGGTGGATTTTTGCACCAACAATTATAAAAATAATATGAAATAAAATTTAAAAAGAAAAAAGAAAAGTCATACCTCCGGAGCTGTAGGGAGGGGGGTCGTGCAAAGCTGCAGGGGTTGCCGATTGTAGTGCTTGAGGAAGGGGTAGGGCACGGGGTTGAGGGAGATGGGGCACAGGGCACGGGGTCGAGGGAGGTGGGGCACAGGGCCAAGGGGGCCGACGGCAGTGCTAGAGGGAGGGGGCGGCAGCCAAAGGGGGTCGGGGCTGAGGGAGGCGGTGCCAAAGGGGGCCGAGGGAGGTGAGGCATAGGGCCAAAGTGGGCTGGGGCCAAAGGGGGCCAGCGACGGTGCTAGAGGGAGGGGGCGATGGTGGGCCGGGCTGGCAGTAGGGTGAGTAGTGTTTGGATAGAGAGGAGAGAGAGAGAGGGAAGATGAAATAGCTGGTGCACAAAATGAAGAAGAGAGGGCATGGGAGGCAAAAAAAATCCCAAACCTATGGTAGTGGTTGTTAAAAATCACTGTCATAGCTCTATAGCAGTGATTATCAATCGCTGCAATAGAAACTGCTGGTATAGACCTATGGCAATGATTTTAAACTGCTGTAATAGACCTATAGCAGTGGTTACTACTCAATCACTGCTATAGAGCTTAAATATAATTTTTTTTCATATTTTTCTCTAAATATGATATAATTTTAGAATTTAAAATCTATCTTTACTATTCATTCTCTAAATAATTATCGTTAGAGTATCATGATAAAAGAATATCTTGATCTGATAGTCCTAGCTATGTCGATCAATAAAATTTGATATTAACGATCATAAATAACTGCATGATGATCTTACAGATAAAGACCATCGGTGGATCTAAAAATTTACAACGATGATCTCAATGATATTTGTAATATACTATCAAAATTTTACTTCAATTAGACATCATTATCATGATCAATTTAGCATGAAATAATTTCAACCGTTAAATAAAAAATGAGTGATCAAAAGGCCAAATAGCACCGATTATAAGATAATTTTTTAGATAAATAATCTTTGCTACTACTTTAATCATTTGTATAGTGATGATAGTAAAATTCAAACCGTTCATATATGAACGATCCAAAACTATATGTCTCTTGATACTCATTCTTAAAGTTCTTAAGTAATTATGCTTATGCTTTTGTAAGATCTGCTTAACGTGGATGGTTCATATAGGTACGATTTGGATTTTATAATCATCATTGTATAAATAATTAAAGTAATAACAAAGATTATTTATCTAAAAAATCATCTTATAATCGGACGTTGTTTGGTATTTTGATCACTCATTTTTCATTTAATGATCGAAATTATTTCGTGCTAAATTGACCATGTTAATAATATTCAATTGAAGTAAAATTTTGATAGTTTGCTACAAATATCACCGAGATCATTATTGCAAGTTTTGGATCCATCGATGATCTTTATCTATCATATCAGCATGCGATCATTCGTGACCGTTAAAATCAAATTTTATTGATCGATATAGTTAGGGCTATCGAATTGAGATGGTCTTTCATGATGACACTCTAATAATAATTATTTAGATAATAAATAGTAAAGATGGATTTTAAATTATTGTCAAGATATGAAGCCCAAGAGGTGGGGTGAATTGGATCTTTTTAAAATTTTTTAAGATTAGTGCACTTAAGTAATGTGCTAAAGTGTTGAGTGGAGTGAGTTGATTTGCAATGAAAATAAAATCAAACACAAGTGATAGGTAAGCAAGTATAAAGTATAAAGAATAAGTAAAGAGATGTAAGTACAACAAACATAAAGAATTTATTATGATTTGGTGCCAATCTTGCACGTACATCCACTCTCTAAGTCCCTACTTGAAAATTCAATCCACTAAAAAAATTTCAAAAATGCAACACATCGGACAACCCCAATTCTTGCTATCTAAGTAAGAATACTTATTTTTTAAATATAAGCCAATCCTCAACAATCCAATTTCAGGTTCGGATCCACCCAACCGACTTTTGGAACTCCCCAAAACTCAAAAATCCAAAATACAATGTGAAAAAAATAGGGTACAAAAATTTTAGCATAAAATCTCCTTAAATGAATATAATAAATATAATAAAAATATAATACTTAAGAAAAAGAAGCTTTTGCTGAACACCCTCAATAAATTACACACTTGATTGCAGCTGGAGAGTGATTGGTGAGCTGATTGAATGTTTCTTTTCCTCTCTTTTAGGAATTTTTGAATGTTTTACGGATGTGAGCTTTGAATGCTTGCAAACTTATAATTTTTTACTTGAAGAGAGCATTTATAATCACTATTTATACTTGAGAATGTCTTAGTGTTGGTTTAGAGCCATTGGAGAGTGTTTAATGCACATTAAATACATCAAAAATGGGCCGAAAACTAGTCGTTACGAAGCTCACCCAGAATGGATCGTCCCACTGTGACTGGGAAGTCCCATGAGCCATCTCATTTGGCCATTCTAAAAATTAGACTTTCTATTTTGATCTCAGGGTCTCACAGGTCATCCCAGGTGGGTTGTCCCACTACGTGCCACAAGTCAAAATAGTGCGTGCCAACTACTCAATGAAAAAGGATGACCTGGATGGGTCGCCCCATTTTGTGCCAACTCAATTTTTCATGTATTTAAGATCCAAAACTTATTAGAACACTTTCAAATGCTCTCAAATTAATTTAAATCAATTTGACACTCTCAAAAGGCTTCGAAAACTTCTCCAACTTATAAAAAATTCAATTTTGACACACTTGATGAAGCTTTTCAAATTCAATCTTTTGGGCTACCTGAAACATCACAAAAATATTCTCCAAAGATAAGAAACTCATTAGTAATCTCCTCAAATAGTTTGCGATCATCAAAATTAATTCTTGGAGCAACAATCTCTCCTTTTTGATGATGACAAAATATTTGAGTGTTTATAAAATAAGTCCTTAAAGCTCAAGGAATTTAGATTTGTGAAGCACTTATAGGAATATGCCAAAGATTAAGCATGAAAAAATATGAGATACATATTTTTAGTAATTTTAATGTTTCAATTCATTTTGTTGAAACTCATTTGAGAAGGTATCATAGTTTTTTTGAAGATTATTTTTAATCAGCCAAAATCCTCCTCTTTCTTATATGAAACATATAAAAATAATCATTTTGACCATTTGAAAATGATCTCCCCCTTTCTTATATAAAGAGTATTCAATTTGTAAAATTTTTCTTATTGAACCAAAGATGGTTCATAAAAAAAATTTATTCTTCTCTTCTTGGTTTTTAATATCAGAGCAATAAATGTGAAAGGAATGTTTCTTTCTCTTTTTTTCATTTTGATATCAAAGCAATGATGAAACCATTAGAACAAGAATTAAAAGAGAAGAAATTGAAGCATTTGGTAAAATCAAAAGTGGATGTATCGAGGCATTTTGATATCAATGCAAAAATAAAATTATCAGAGCACTTGAGAAAAATAGATGTATCAAAGTATTTTTCAAAAAATATCAAAATGAAGGTAAAAATAGATGTATCAGAGTAAAAAAAATGAACATATCAGAGGCATATCAGAGGCATATCAGTGCAAAATACTGTATCAGAGTAAAAAATTTAAAAGAGTAAAATAAATTTAAAAAATTTAAATAGATAATATTCAGATAGACAATACACTACTTTCTCTCCTTTTTTGACATCATCAAAAAATGGACTAGAGGGAGTAAGATTTTTCATGATTGCATATCAACTATAAAAGCAATAGTGTAGTCATCCAAATGTAACAATCATTCATTCATTCATTCATCCACAAAGAATAGAAGTGAGCCATATAAAATGATTATAACCTCATTCATTAATTACAACAAAAAGAGAGGTTACAAGAGTCATAATATATATCCATGAGCATAAGGCTCTCATACATTCAATTACTAAAATAAAGTACAATAACAAAGTAACCTAAAAAGTCTAGTACAAAATGATCAGATCAGTGAGAATGGGCGTCGAGTGCAAGATAGGTAAGAGATGATCAGCCTCATCCTCGATCGAAAGATCTGGTTCGAGAGGAAGATGTCAGAGGATAGAAAGCAATGGGCTAGACAAAGACTGGCTCACTGGATGTTGAGGGCTTGGACAGAAGTTGAGTCCTAATAGCATCAAATTGGGATAAGGCCCCCCTCACAGAAAGTCAGAGCGCATTTAGATCAGCAGATACGAAGTCTCTGGAGTCCCTGATGTCTGCTCGAATCAACTCAAGAGAAGAATGAAGCTGGCTGTGGAGTCTCTCTATCTCTCGAGCTAAATCATTCAACAGAGGTAAAAAGATGGTCGATATGCTCGCTCCTACCGATAGAAAATCTAAAATCAGTCTGATCTCCCTCTCAATGTCAAAAATCTTGCCACTGAACTTGAGAAGAAAATCCTCCACTCTCCAGTCTAGTACTCAGATCAGATAAAAGCTCCATCAATGATGATATGTGTGGCATGACTGAAAAGTCTGAGGAATGGTCAGAAAAAGAACTCGACGGAGGCTGGCGATACTGCTGCTGCTGCTGCACCTGCTAGAGAATCTGCTCCTGATACTGCTGAAACTGATGGAGCTAATGAAGAACCTGATCCTGAAACTGTTGCTGCTGAACAGATAGAATGCTTGCCACTCTTTCAGCCAACAGTCCCATGTCATCCTCCCCCAAACTAAAAGATGGCACAGTACGGCTTGACGATGGGGGTACACTGACTGAGGATCCTGCCTCAGGCTCTGATACAAGGTGATCAACTGGACTCTACTGGGCACAGGTGGTGAAGGTGGACCCTCCCCCTCAGCATGCTCCTCCTCATCATCTTCCTCCTTGGCTGTAGCTGCACAGCCCTTGGCCCAACGGCCATCAACTCTGACAAATCCCATGCACCGAAGGGAGTAGTCATTGTAGGTGTCGGTGTATGACAGTCTACAAATAATCTCTCCCTCAAAGCTCACTCCAGACTCCCTAAAAATCACTGTGAGAGCCATACCATATAGCAAGGGAGTCTTGGATCTGTTCAAAGCTTCCCTCATGGCATCGATCATCAGGAAAGGTAGGTTCAGAGGAGTCTTAGAAACAACATAGTGCATCAAGCAGATATCCCTACTATTGGAATTTGGGGTTTGAAGCATGCATATGTATTTCTAAACTTAATTTTTTAAACACCACAGTGGAGAATAAAATTAAAATAATTTTAATCTGAATTTTGCATGCATAAAAATATAAAAGCACATGGATCTATTTCATATGCTGAAATTGATATATACTAAAATTTAAATTGTTATCAAATCACATACATTTTTTGCAATCCCTTTCTTCAAATCTAGATTTGGATGAGATGAGGTTCTCTGTTAGCTGCACAAGTATCCGATCTCTACGAGTATCCACTCGAGATCAGCATGGAATAGCCCTCTAAAATTTGAATTTTGATTCTCCAAAATTCAATCTGCTGAATCTGAACGAAGCCTGAATCACGATCAACGTTTGATCTTTCTCCTTGGTCCTTATCTTTTCTTCCTCTCTAGCCTTTCTCCTTGCCTTGTAGTGTCATGAAAGATCAACAACTAGCAGATGAAGGGCCGCCCAACACCTTGGGCATGTGCAAAACTTGGGATGCACATCCCAAGTATGGGGCATGTATGGGACGCCTAAGGGAGAAGAAGAGAAAGGGAGAAGGAAGAAGAGCATGGGGAGCTTTTTGGGTGTGGAGAAAGGGATGCTTAGATGGTCTTAGGACCTTAGGGGAGGTTCCCTTTTATAAGCACAAAGATTGAATCCTATTCAATCATATAATACAAGTCTTACTTGCATTATGATTCCTATTAACTTAAGTTATCCAACTTACATTAGAAAGCCCATTAGGTGCCAACTATTGGAGCCCTTGCACCCATAATTAGACATCCTCTTTTGCATCCAAGAGACACCCCATATGAGAACTAAAGATCCTCTAATCAATGGACACGCCCAAAATGAACAATTCAAAGTGGCGCCCCATAATAACTATCTAGGAGATTCATAAGGGACTTGCACCCTTAATTTATGTGATCCATAATCTTAGATACCCAACAATTAGAGTCTCATAAATTTTATTTATATAGATAATCAGTAGATAATTAAGTTAGAATTATCTTATCAAATAAGTAATCCTAACTGAAAGAGGAATTGGATCCAACCATGTGCTAGCAAGGTTACCATGAACCTAATAGATTTTTCTAAACTCAATTGACACTTCATAAGCTTAATTACTAATTTCAGGCATGATCTCTTTGTTGTGTGACTTCATAAGTTCAATTCTATCTAGTAGTGAGACATACAATGATCTATATCATTGTATTATTGAAACTCTTTTCAATGGGTCAAAATAATTCTACTCTAACACAATCAAGGATTGTGGATCTAAAACAACCTTAGTGAGCTCTCACAATTCACTAGTGACACCTAGTAGTATATAGTAAAAATTCAGTAGAACTGAAATAAACCTCTAGGTGTAATTAACGTGTGATTCAGTTCCTCTATCGTGAGTCTCGACTAGATGGTAGATCATGGATAAATCATCAAATTTCAACATCAGTCATATGATAGATTTGATTAGCTCAAGTCTAGATGTAATATCTATAGAAACTCTTTTTCATCAATCACTCTATTGTGACCACAGATTTATGGACTTAGCTTCTCAAATCTCATAGAACTATTCTTCTCTATCAAGGTTGATATATCCTATCTTGATGCGCACCCTACTCCTACAGTGGACCAACTGTCACCAATATCCACTACAAAGGCTCATTGAGACCCATATTTATGTGTCAATCAAACTCCAGCAGCTTCACTACGAGCAGTAGTATCATCTCAAATCAAAAGATCAGTCACACAATTACAGCATTGAGATAATCACTAACGATTGAATAGAAATTCAAGTGATCTCTCGTATGGTCACGCTCAGTACTAGTTATTCTCTAATAACCATCCGCACTCATCGCCCTATGTCTCTACACAGTAGATTAGAGACCCATCTATTCCAAAGAAAGTAATTTGTGCCCCAGTCTATCCATATCTATCACCATCCTCATGATGATCCTATGATCGAGAGCCTTTAGGAATTAAATACATGTCTCTAATTCTTAACACCTTAAGAATATGTATCGAAACTAATTCTATGAACGATTCAAGAATACATTATACTTGAATAAAAAGAATTTATCCTTTTATTGATCATATCAATATATTAAGTATAAAATTATGTCCTAGATTAATTACAATGTGTCAGCCATATTGGCTTCTAGGACATACATCTAACAATCTTCCACTTGGACTAAAGCCAATTGGCCATAAATCTAAGTCTCATCTTTTCAAAGTGGACTTTCATTTTTGGTTGACTTAGTCAGCGGATCTGCCATGTTATCCATAAAGTCTACTCTTCGCACCTCGACATATTTCTTATCAAGGTAGTCACGTATGGTATGATAATGCTGTTCGATGTACTTTGATTTCTGATGAGACCTTGGCTCCTTAGCAAGTGCTATGGCTCCATTGTTATCGCAGTATAGTGGTATGACATCTGATGTCATGACCTCAAGTTTTGCAATGAACTTTTTGAACCAGAAGCCTTCCTTCGCAGCATCCGAAGCAGTGACATATTCAGCCTCCGTGGTCGAATCCGCTATGATGGATTGCTTGAAACTTTTTCAGCTGACTGTGCCATCATTGCAAATGAACACATACCCTGATGTAGACTTTCTATCATCAGGATTAGATATGAAATCTGAATCAGTATACCCCTCAACTCGTAACTCAGAGTCTCCTTCAAAGATTAAGAACAAATCCTTAGTCCTTCTTAAGTACTTAAAGATATTCTTCATAGTTGTCCAGTGCTCTTCACCTGGATTCGATTGATATCTGCTTGTGATACTCACGGCAAGGACAATAACAGGTCAGATACATAGCATGGCATACATGAGTCTCCCTATTGTCGAAGCATAAGGAATCCTACTTATGCGCTGAACCACCTCAAATGTGGTCGGACATATCATCTTGGAGAGATGAATACTATGCCGGAGAGGTAAAAGATCTCCCTTAGAGTTTTTTATACTGAACCTCTTCAGCACCTTTTCTATGCACAGTTTTTGTGACAGACCAAGCATTCATCTAGGTCTATTTTTATAGACCTTTATTCCAAGAATATAGGATGCTTCCCTTAGGTCTTTCATGGAGAATTTTTTGGACAACCATCTTTTGACTATGGTCAGCATGGGAATGTCGTTCTTAATAAGGAGAATATCATCCACGTATAATATGAGGAAGGTGATCGTACTCCCACTGATCCTCTTGTATACACAAGATTCCTCTTCATTTTTGATGAAATCAATTGATTTGATTGCCTTATCAAAATGATGGTTCCAACTTTGAGAAGCCTGCTTTAATCCATATATGGACCTTTACAGCTTGCAGACTCTGTGGACGTGAACCCATAGGCTGCTTCATATAGATATCTTCTTCAAGATATCTGTTGGTGCAAAAATCCACCGGCGTCGGAGAAGCTGGAGTTGAGGAAATTGCAGTCGCCGTCGGGACCTGCAAAGAAAGTCTAGATCGGAGTTGGGGGTGCTCCGGCAAGACCCTCCGATGCTCAAGTCAGTTCTCTGCCTCAACAAGAATGGAGTGCTCGAACGAAAATTTTAGCAGAGTTTTTGAGATAGAGATTAGAGCTTAGAGAATAACATATCTGGGGGTCTTCTTTTTATAGGTGGAGGGCGTAACAGATTTACAGCGACGTCTGTAACCACCCAGTAGTGGGCGGTTCGGAGCCATGAGAAGTTTGTTACGGAGAGTAATGGAGTGGAGTCGTGGCCATCACCGTGGCCTGCCACGTGGAGCCTGTTGTGGAGAGTGGAGTGATGTCCGTTGTCGTGACTTACCAGAGCATGATGGAGCCGCATGGGATCTGTTATAGGAAGTAGAGCAGAGCCGCAGCCATTACTGTGGCCTGCCAGGGAGTCCAGGCCTGTCGATCGAAGCTCGATTGGGGTGTCTGGCGGAGAGGGGTAGCTCTTCGTCTGAGAGGAGCTCGGATGTTGCTGGCGAGCTTTCTACTATCGGGTGCCTTGGGTGCTAGTACTGCAGGCGAAGGTCATCTGTTGTAAAAGCTCAGTCAGGGGTTTTCTGTGGATGAAGTTCAGTTTCATGCAGAATCTGTCAGAAGGTCGACCGGTAGTGGAAGTCAGATGGCGCTGGAGAGGTTCACCCACTGGAGAGGTTCAGCTGCTAGAGTCCGTGCGTCGTGGGAGTTCATCCAAAATCTGTCTGCTATAGAAGTTCGGTCGGAGTCTGGTTCCCGTAGAAGTTTGGATGGGGATCATTTGTTGAGGAAGCTCGACCGAAACCTGCCTGCAATAGAAATTCGGAAGGAATTTGTTCACAAGGGAAGCTCGGGTGGAGGCTTACAGTAGAAATCCGACACGGACCACTCATAGTAGAAATTTGAAGTAGACCGCTTGTAGCAGTAGCTCGGAGTAGTTCGCTTGTAGCAGAAGCTCAGAGTAGATCGCTTGTGGTGGGGGCTCAGAGTCCGACCCTTGTAAGAATTCGGATGAGGTCTACCTGTAATGGGAGCTCAGGGCCGAAGTTCGACTCCCGTAGGAGCTCGGATGAAGTCTACCTGCAGTAGGAGGTCGGAGAAGAAGTCCGACTCCCGTAGGAGCCTGGATGAAACCCAGAAGGCGGTCGACCGCCGTAGAAACTTGGATGGAGCCCGTCCATTGTGGAGATCCGCTGTTGGAAAAGTTCGGCCACTGACGAACTGACGTAGCTCTGGAAGAAATTCGGATTGGAGTCAATCGAATCCTGTCAGAAAAGATCCGGAAAGGGTCCGACGGACGGTTGACCCTTGTAGGAGATCGACCGATGGTAGAATCCAAAGAGCACTAGGAGCAGCTTGATGGACAACCGAAGAAGCTTAACGTCGGAGAAGCTCGGGAGATGCGGCAGGAGTTCGTCCATTGGGGGAACCCGGTCGACACTTGTGGAAGAAGCTGTGGGAGTTTATCCGTCCGCAGAACTTGAGAATGTTGCAGAAGCTCGACAGCCGGAGAGGTTTGGAAATATGTCGCCCAAGGTCGGATGTCGGTAGAGTCCCGGGAGGATCACTCTCGACACGAACTTTGGCTGGGAGATATTTTATACCCAACACCAGTCCCCCTACTTCCAAGTTCGAGCTTCGAATGAAGAAAGTATAGAGAAATTTTTACAGCCAAAGTTGCCCCCTTGAATTCTGTGCATGATCGCCCTCAGAAATCCTAGCATTTAATGTGCGCATGCCAGAGTCTTTTCAAATCGGGGCGATCTGAAGAGATTTTTCAAAATTTCCGCTGGAGCGTTGCTCTAGGTACGACACAATAATGGCCTTGCCAGCTATCAGTCGCTTTTAGTCGCCTGCTGTGGTGAGTGAGACATGTGGCGAACATGGGTCGGCCTGGGGAGATCCGCGATCATTTGAGCGTCAGATCCCAGGGTCTATTTAAACCCGCCCTTCTGCCTCCAAGAGTTTCGTTCTGCCTGAAAGTCCTGTTGGTGCCCGCCTTCTCTCTCAGAGCTCTGACCTTCCTTGGCGTCCGTTTTGGCCCTAGGTGTTCTTCGAGTCATCCCTGTCCCTGCACCTTTGCATCCTTCGGAGTGACTTAGGTTAGTTTCGAAACTTTCGTTCCTTCTCTTGCCATCTAGGTGCTCCTTCTTCTTCATTTTTCTTCTGCCACATTCCACTTGTTTGGTCTCCCATGAACCTTTCGCCTATTATTTCACCCGATTTCTCCAAGATTTTTAGGGTTCTTGCTTTAAATATCTTCTGGCACCTCTGCCTCTAGCGGTTCCAGAAGTTCGTCTGCCTCAGTCCTCCAGAACCCTCATACTGTAGATGAACCCATATCTAGGGCTGGGCCTCATTCGATTTTTGCGTCAGATGCCATTCTCTGTTCTCTAACTTCGAACGAACTTCTATTGATAAAGGTTCAATATGGAGTTCCTCTGGAGTACGATCTAGAGCTTCTTGATCCTGTCGATCGGGCTAGCACCCCCCCACCTGGCCGTTTCTGCTTGTACCAGGAGGCCTTCCGTGCTGGGCTCCGACTCCCGCTTCCGTCCTTCGTCGTCGCTCTTTTCCATTTTCTAGACATTTCTTTAGCTTCAGTCACGCCGAACTCTTTTAGGTTTTTCATAGGGTTCCTCTTCTTTTGCCACGTAGTCGAAGTTCAGCCATCTCTTCCTTTGTTTAGGTATTTTTACACCTTCAAGCGCCACCCCTCGGCAAAGAACTAGTGGTACTTCTCCCCCTAGTTCGGCAAGAAGGGGTTGCTGAAAGGCGCTTCCTCTTCTATCCATAACTGGAAGGGGAAGTACCTCTACGTCCAATGTCCGACTTTAAAGCTGGGATTGCCCCCTTGGGGCTCCCTGAGGGACTCCGTCCGTCGGGCTCCTAGCCTGGGGGAGGATGACCTTCAAGCCGCCCGGAAGCTTCTTAGTTATCCAACTCCTTCCCTTCCCAACCTTCTGAAGGAGCAATTTCTGTTCAACATCGGCTTGAGTCTCCTGGATCCTGTGAGTATTCCATCTTTCCTTTCTTCTTCTTTTCTTCCCCCCCTTCTTTTTTTTTTTTTTTTTAACTGTGCATCACCTCTTCCTTTTTTCACTCCATTGCTGATCTCTTTTTTTTCTCTTTTTTTTTTTCAGGAATGGACGCCGAAGTAGCACGGATGCTTGCCAGGGGCCTCAAGGTTCACAAAAGAAAAGGCGCTGCGGCCTCCGGGTCGGCAAAGAAGGCCAGAACGGAGGAGATGAGCTCGGCCATGCCTGCCCAGGCGGCCCTCACTGTCGATGTTCCTTCAGATGCTGAGCCCCCAGTTCCCCTAGTCTCTTCAAGGAGTTCTCCTGTCGAGGTTCCCGCTTCGGGGGCCCACTTCGAGGAGGTGCCAGGGGTTGAGAGGGGGAGGAGAAAGAAGATGGTGGCCCGCAGGGTCAGTAGCCGCCGAGCCGCCATCGAAGAATCCCACGGCTCTGAGGAAAAGCCGGTGGAGAATCCCTTTAATGACAAGGACCTGATAAAGTGACTGGTCGACAGATGCGTCCTACCCGAAGTCATCCAGAGGATCGTTCGCGTCGATCCCAAACAGTGGGTTTGGGACTCTCTAGGGTCCTTTCTCGAGGTAAGAAGATTTACCTTCCTCCTTCCCCTCGCTCCTTCATTCAATCAACTTCTCAGCTTTCATTCTGACCTCCTCACCGCCCTTGCAGATGGGGCACCAGCTCCTCGCCAACATCGAGGCGACGAACAAGGTGAGGAGGGATGCTATCTAGGCAGAGGAGGGTCGCCGGGCTGAGGTCTCCCGCCTCAAGGAAAAGGCTATCGAGGTAGCCAACCTCCAAGAGGCACTTGAGAAAGAAAAGCAGGCCTCGAAGGAGATGGTGAGGAAGGCAGAGGCTGAGGTCGCAAATTTGACGGAGCAGATTTTGGTTCTGATCTCGGAGGCCAGGGTCCAAGTGGTGGAGGAGTTCAAGGCCTCTGCTTAAATGAGGGACTTGAACGTCAAGTTCGGCCAAGATGCATTCATCAAAGGATTCGAGCTCTGCCAAGAGAAGATGGTCAAGAAATTTTTCAAGCTTGACTTCAGCTTCTTGGATGAGGCGTCTGAAGATGAAGTCGGGCCCTCTCTTACTGCCGCTGCCACCGCAGCCCCCCTTCCAAGAACACCGGGCTCCCCAACTCCTGCTTCGGAGGTCTGAGACCTCTGACTTTGTATTTTTCTTTCACTGTGATTTTTCTTTTTCCTTTTGTCTTTAAGAGACATTCAATCAATAAAATTGGGCTTCTCCTTATGGGGAACTTCTCTTCTCTTTTCTTTCTCTTTTTTTTTTCTACAATGAACCGCACCTTGACGCTTTGTCTCCTGATGGTAGTGTCCTGCCAAAGTGCTTCCCTTGCCACAGGAAGTTCCGCTGAGGTCCACGATCCGACATCTGAGGAAGAAAGTCCGTCATTTAACAAAAAAGTCGAGGGAGATGGAGGACGAGCTTCGCAAGCTGAGGGAGAGCCACTCAGAGGCCACTGCGGAGGCCACCTACTTCCGAAACCTCCACGTGAAAGGGATCATGGAATACAGCCGGAGGAAGATAAACTTCGAGAAGGAGCTCGAGGAACATAAGAAGCGTGCCAGCGACCGATCTTGGGCTCAAGCTTCCAAGATCAGCTCTCTTGGAGCGGAGCTGTCGGCTGTACAGGAGAAGATCGATCAGCTAGAAGGAAGCTCGTTCTGGCTTTTGACTCGGGCCGACCATGATCGAGAATGGTCGAAGAAGTTCTCCGACCTCCAGCAATAGCTCCAGGATGCCGAGGCGAACTACAATGCATACCGGACCGGCTGGTGCAAGCAGGTGGACGACTACAGGAGGAAGCTCAGGATGGCGACCGACGAGATTGCCTGCCTTCAAAGGTAGTTATCTGAAGGGGCCCAGTTCATCCCTATTCGGGATCCTGACGAACTCCAATCCCTGAGAGGAACCATAGAAGAGCTATCCGTCACCCTTGGGGAGGAAAAGGCCGAGCTGCAGCAGTTGAAGATCCAGCTGGTATACGAGCAGCAGGTGGTCAAGGATGCGGAGGCAGAATCTGAGGTCCTGAGAAAGAGGCTCCAGGAGGCAGAGAACGAAAGCCAACGGTTTCATCGGAGGTGTATGGAGATGCTAATGAGGGAGAAAGAATTGGAAGAAGAAGTCGAAAGCTTAAGGCACTCCCTGATGAGGATCGAAGCCGAAAGTTCGAAGTCAGAAGAAGCCGGGCCCCCTTAGGGCTCTTTTTGCCTTCCATCCTTCTATGTGTCTTCTTTTTCTGTTCTTGTCATTTTTTTTTTTGGGCCTTCTGGGCTCTATAACGCATACTTTGCTAATGAAATGAAAAGAAGATTTTTGTTACCTTGTCTGCGCATTGTGTTGAATTGTCATCTGTCGGACTTCTTTCATTTTTTGTCTCATTCGATGTCGATGTTATCCGAAGGTTCCTTGTTCATTTTTGTATTAGGTTGTCATTACCGAATTTCTTGTATCTTTTGATTTGTTCAACATCGACATCGTTTGAAGGTTCCTAGCTGTTGTCGTGTTGATTTGCCTTTTCGTTCATTACCGTAGATATCCCTTTCTCTTTCTCCTTCTTCATGGAGATGAGGTCCTTTGTGTCTTTGGTATAGTTTGGCTTCCATTTTTCACTGGTGTAGTCCGTCGCTTTTCCTTCACATCTCCCTCCTCTTTTTAAGCAAGGGTTCTCTCTAACTTTTTACGGGATCGTGGGAGTGTAGAGGGGCCGTCGAGAAGGTTCTCTTTTTTCTTATCAGATCTTGAGTGATCGGATCTTAGTCGACATCAGGATGAGGTTCTCTTTTTATTCCTCATGTAGTCAATTTCAGCTCAGGTTAGGACGAGGTTCTCCTTCTGTTCCTAACAGAGCTGTGGGGGCACATATGGGTGTTGCCGGGCCTCTCCCCCATCCGGTCTAAGGGTAACCGGGCCTTCGACTTTGCTCATGTTAGGGCGAGATTCTCCTCCTGTCCCTAACAGGGCTGTGGGGGCACATATGGGCGTTGCAGGGCCTCTCCCCCCATCCGGTCTAAGGAGAATCGGGCCTTCGACTTTGCTCATGTTAGGGCAAGGTTCTCCTCCTGTCCCTAACAGGGTTATGGGGGCACATATGGGCGTTGCAGGGCCTCTCCCCCCATCCGATCTAAGGAGAATCGGGCCTTCGACTTTGCTCATGTAGGGCGAGGTTCTCCTCCTGTCCCTAACATGGCTGTGGGGGCACATAAGGGCATTGTAGGGCCTCTCCCCCCATCCGGTCTAAAAATAACCAGGCTTTCGACCTTGCTCATGTTAGGGTGAGGTTCTCCTCCTATCCCTAACATGGCCGTGGGGGCACATAAGGGCCGTTATATGGGCCTCGCCCCCCGTCCGATCTTAAAATAATCGGACTTTCAATTTTGCCCATGTTAGGACAAGGTTCTCCTTCTGCCCCTAATATGGCCGTGGGGGCACATAAGGGCCGTTATATGGGCCTTGCTCCCCGTCCGGTCTTAAAATAATCGGGCTTTCAACTTTGCCCATGTTAGGACAAGGTTCTCCTCCTGTTCCTAACACGGCTTTATTTTCGTTGTCTGAAGGGGTTATCCCCTATCGTTATGAGTCCATGCCAAGAGGAAAAGAGATGCAAATCTGAAAGGAATCTTGATTTAAAGCAAAGTCGTTCGTAATACATTTACAGATTTTTCAAATCTCATAGCCGTAGAAGGTCTGCTCCCCGTCGAGGTCCTCCAGAAATGGAGTTGATGATCCCAATTGGAGGCCGATCTCTGGGCTGCTCTTCCCTCCTCGGTGGCTCAGGTTATGGCAGGGCTCTTGGCCGATCCTCTCTACCCTCAGGCCGGCGTCGAATGAACCTATCGAGCCGACCTCGTCTGATGAGCTCCTCGATCTCATCTCGGAGTTGAATACATTTCTCTGTGTCGTGGCCGTGGTCACGATGGTAGAGGTAGAACTTGTTAGGATTGTGCTTTCTGGGGTGTGTGCGCATCCTTTCTGGCCTTGGGAGCTACTCTCTGACCTCCATCAGCACCTGAGTTTTCGATGCATTGGGGGGGGCGTAGCTGCGGAATCTTCCTGGGGGAGAGCCCCGTCGAACCCTGCGGTCCGGGCTTCTCTGCCTGCGTGCTCGGGGAGGAGTCTGGGCGCACTTGTGCCCGAGAGGAGTCCGAGAATGTGGCCGGGCTTCACTCGGGCCTCTTTCAACTGTGGGCTTGCCGGAGTCACCCACCTGCCGCTCCTTCGTGGCTTCCTTGTCCTTCAGCTTGAAGGCTTCCTCCGCTCGGGCATATCCTTCAGCCCGAGCCAGCAGATCGACAAAGTCTCTAGGATACTTCTTTTTCAGGGAGAAGAGGAGGTCATTCTTTTGAAGGCTGCTCTTTAAGGCGGCCATTGCAACCGATTGGTCCAGGTTTCGGACCTCCAGGGCGGCGGCGTTGAAGCGATTGACGTAAGCTCGGATGGATTCTTCCTTCTTTTGCTTGATGTTGATGAGGGACTCTGAACCTTACCGGGGACACCGGCTGCTGATGAAATGAGCCACGAACTGGTGACTCATTTGGTCAAAGGGGAAGATTGTACCCAGCTTCAATGCCGAGTACCAATTCCTTGCTGCTCTCTTCAAGGTAGATGGGAAAGCTCGACACAAGATGGCGTCTGGCGTGCCATGGAGCAGCATCATGGTCCGAAAGGCCTCCAGGTGGTCGATCGGATCTGAGGTCCCGTCGTAGCTCTCGAATTGGAGGAGCTTGAAGTTTGGTGGGATTGGTTCCTGCATGATCATTTGAGAGAAAGGAGGGTCAGTGCAGATGTCCTCACCGTAAGCAGTGGGAGCGCGGCGGAGCTCTTCGATCCGCCGGTTCATCTCTTGGAATCTCTAATCCAGGAGGTCCTCTCGACTGTGGGCCTCGAGGGTTTTCTGGTGTAGTGGAGGCAGGGACTCTCCGGGGGTTGAATCATGATCGGATGGAGGACTCTCTGCCTTTTGTTTTTCTTTTCTGAGAAAGATAGGGCGGCTGGCCCATGTGGCCCGCCCGGTCATCGAATTCTGGAACTCCGACGACACTCTTTCCAGCCGCACTGATGCCTGCGGCTGCTGCTGCATGGCCTGCACTACTTCGGTGAGGCCTCTGACCTGTTGAACCAGCAGGTCAAACTGCTCCATGCCGACCACCATCGTCGTCGGAGGAGGAGCTTGGGAAACTAAAGATGAGTCCGGGGCTTGCAGAGCTCGCTGAGATCTGGCCATGGAGGCCGTTGACTGCTTGGTGGATGCCCTTCGGGGAGGCATCAGGTGGAGATTAGGCAGGCAACCGGAGGAGGAGATGTCGGAGAAGATGATCGGAGGTGGTCCCATTGAGCGCTCCTTTAAGAACAAGGGTACTACGAAGACACGCACCCCTACCTCTAGCGCCAATCCTGTTGGTGCAAAAATCCATCGGCGTCGGAGAAGCTGGAGTTGAGGGAATCACGGTCACCGTCGGGACCTGCAAAGAAAGTCTAGATCGGAGTTCGGGGTGCTCCTGCAAGACCCTCCGATGCTCAAGTCAGTCCTCTGCCTCAACAAGAATGGAGTGCTCGAATGAAAATTTTAGCAGAGTTTTTGAGATAGAGATTAGAGCTTAGAGAATAACATATCTGGGGGTCCCCTTTTTATAGGCGGAGGGCATAACAGATTGACAGCGACGTCTGTAACCACCCGGTAGTGGGCTGTTTGGGGCCATGAGAAGTTTGTTACGGAGAGTAGTGGAGTGGAGTCGTGGCCATCGCCGTGGCCTGCCACGTGGAGCCTGTTATGGAGAGTGGAGTGATGTCCATTGTTGTGACTTGCCAGAGCATGATGGAGCCACGTGGGATCTGTTATAGGAAGTGGAGCAGAGCCGCAGTCATTACTGTGGCCTACCAGAGAGTCCAGGCCTGTCGGTCGAAGCTCGGTTGGAGTGTCTGGCGAAGAGGGGTTGCTCTCCGTCTGAGAGGAGCTCGGATGTTGCTGGCGAGCTTTCTACCATCGGATACCTTGGGCGCTAGTACTGCAGGCGAAGGTCATCTGCTGTAGAAGCTCAGTCAGGGGTTTTCTGTGGACGAAGTTCAGTTTCATGCTGAATCCATCAGAAGGTTGACCGACAGTGGAAGTCAGATGGCGCTGGAGAGGTTCACCCACTGGAGAGGTTCGGCTGCTAGAGTCCGTGCGTCGTGGGAGTTCATCCAGAATCTGTCTGCTATAGAAGTTCGGTCGGAGTCTGGTTCCCGTAGAAGTCTGGATGGGGATCATTTGTTGAGGAAGCTCAGCTGAAGCCTGTCTGCAATAGAAGTCTGAAAGGAATTCGTTCACAAGGGAAGCTCGGGTGGAGGCTTACAGTAGAAATCCGACGGGGACCGCTCGTAGTAGAAATTTGAAGTAGATCGCTTGTAGCAGTAGCTCGGAGTAGATCGCTTGTAGCAGAAGCTCGGAGTTGATCGCTTGTGGTGGGGGCTCAGAGTCCGACCCTTGTAAGAATTTGGATGAGGTCTACCTACAATGGGAGCTCAGGGCCGAAGTCTGGCTCCCGTAGGAGCTCGGACGAAGTCTACCTGCAGTAGGAGGTCGGGGAAGAAGTCCGGCTCCCGTAGGAGCCCGGATGAAACTCAGAAGGTGGTCGACTGTCGTAGAAACTTGGATGGATCCCGTCCATCGTGGAGATCTGCTGTTGGAAAAGTTTGGCCACTGACGAACTGACGTAGCTGTGGAAGAAATTCAGATTGGAGTCAATCGAATCCTGTCGGAAAAGATCCGGAAGGGGTCCGACGGACGGTTGACCCTTGTAGGAGATCGATCGACGGTAGAATCCAGAGAGCACTAGGAGCAGCCTGATGGACAACCGAAGAAGCTTAACGTCGGAGAAGCCCAGGAGATGCGGCAGGAGTTCATCCGTTGGGGGAACCCGGTCGACACTTGTGGAAGAAGCTGTGGGAGTTTATCCATCCACAGAACTTGGGAATGTTGCAGAAGCTCGACCGCCGGAGAGGTTCGAAAATATGTCGCCCAAGGTCGGACATCGGCGGAGTCCCGGGAGGGTCACTCCCGATACGAACTTAGGCTGGGGGGGTATTTTATACCCAACAATATCCATTCAAAAAGGCAGTTTTCACATCCATCTATCAGATTTTATAATCGTAATAAGTTGTAACAGCAAGCAGAGTGTGGATGGATTTCAGCATGGCGACGGACGAGAAGATTTTCTGATGGTCAATGCCTTCATGCTGACTATAACCTTTAAGCCACCAGCCTAGCTTTACAGGTCTCTACCTTACCATCGGCACCTATCTTCCTTTTGTAGATCCGTTTACACCCGATAGGTACAATGCCCTCAGGTGGATCCACTAAAGTTCAGACTTAGTTCGAGTGCATTGAGTCAATTTCTGACTTCATTATATCTAACTACTTCTCAAAATTGATGTCAGACATTGCCTTGTCAAAGGTATTAGGATCATCAGTATGACCCCTATCTCCCATAAGAAATATTTTCTTCATTTTCTCCATAAGCATACCCATGTACCTTACAGGAGGTCGGGAGACCCTGCTAGATCTACAAGGTGGTAGAGGAACATCAACTACTGGCTCATGAATTTTACGTTCCTGAGGATCTATAGCTCTGGGCTCTTCAGAGACCTTCTCTTCGAGCTCCACTAACCTCCCACTGCTGCCATCCTGGATAAACTATTTTTTTAGGAATACGATATTTCAACTCACAATCACATTGTGATCTTGTGGAAAGTAGAAGTAGTATCTCATAGATTCTTTTGGATACCCTATAAAATGAGCTATAATAGATCTATCCTCCAATATTTCAGCCATCTATTTCTTGACATAGGCCGGACATCCCCAAGTCTTAAGATAATCCAGACTCGACTTCTTACCGAACCATATCTCATACGGTGTAGTAAGAACAGCCTTTGAAGGAACCCTATTCAACAAGTGAATAGCAGTTAACAAGGTATATCCCCAAAGAAATAAGGGTAGATCAGTGAAGCTCATCATAGATCGAACCATATCCAATAGAGTCCTATTCCTCTTTTCGGATATCCCGTTGAGCTGAGGTGTTTCAGGAGGGGTCTACTGAGAGATTATGCCATTGTCCTTAAGATATTTCAAAAATTTTTGACTAAAGTATTCACCTCCTCGATCAGATCGAAGAACCTTAACAGGCTTGCCTATCTGCTTTGCGACTTCATGCCTGAATTTTTTGAACTTTTCAAAGGCCTCAGACTTGTGTTTGATTAGATACACATACCCATACTTAGACAAATCATCGATAAAGGTAATGAAGTAGGTGTAACCACCCCTAACCTGCACATCAAATGACCCACACACATCGGTGTGTACCAGGACAAGTAACTCTGTAGCCCTTTCTCCAAGTCCTATGATAAGTGGTATATTTTTATATTTATTGAAGATATTTTTGATAATTTATGGTGCTAACATCTTCTTAAAAACCTAATTTCAAGAATAAATTAGATTTTTTATAAAAATAAATAATTAAAAAAAATAAAATTAGAGCATATTTATGAAAATGGATGTTGATTTAGTTGAGTAATTTAAGCATAAAAATAATAAAAAAATAAAAATTTAATACATATTTTTTCTTATTTTTTAGGTAAAAATTAGAGCAAAAATTAAGCCAAAATATCCTAAAAAAATATTAAAAATTACCTTCAGTGCATGGTGGACCGACCGCTCGATCCACAAAATCAAAGGCACGATCCACAGGAATAGTTCATGATCCATAGGCATGGTCCACAGTGGAAGGAAGGCTTTTTACACTGATCGATGGTCCAGATCAAATCTGAAGCTCGATCTAATGGCTGTGGTGGTTTTCGACTTTGTTAAAGAGAGATTTGTGCGATTCAATGGTTGAAATTCCATCTGGAGCATGATCAGATGGTCAGAAATGCATCCAACTTTAATAAAGATTAAAACATCAAATTTTGGGCTGATCTGGACAGTTCGAAGGCGATCCGACGGTCAAAAATTAATGTAAAAGTATTATACGAATTCTAAGGGTTTTAGGACTCCTTTTCCTATCAAAAAAATATAAAAAATTCATCTATAAATAGGAGGTCCGAGAATAAGAGTAGAGAGGAGAAAAAATCAAAGAAAAAGCAAGAAGAAAATAAAAAAGAAAAATTAAAGAGCTTTAGGGATCTAATATTGGGAGATTATGGAGCTAGAGATCTTGATGCGTGGCTAAATCTCTTCAATCCAGAAATACAATGAAGCCTGTAAATAGATTTTTATTTTTTTTATATTTAATTTTTATGTAATAAAATTATATTTTTATTTTATATCTTTTTATTTTTTTTGAAGTATTGATCCAGCCTATACGACCTATACCCTCTATTGACGTGCTGTGATCCCTAGATACGGTACATGCTTTGAAGAGATAGATCATGGTATGTTAGATTAAATCTTATATCTTGTAATTGAATTTAAATTATTTATACTCTAACAAGATGAGCTGTAATCTACTGATACAGTCCATATCCCTTAGAGATAAGCTATACTAATACTTTAATCACAAGAATTAATATTGCAACATAAGAAAAAAAAATAAATCTAATTTGCATGGTGGATTCAGAATTCTTAGGTTATTTCTTTGAATAATTTTTTTTCATAAATTAATTTATACTTTTAATTTAATTCTTGCTATTCTATTTCTTTTTAATCATTCTACTATCAATTCTCTTTTATTTCTTCTTTAAAAAAAAAAAGATAATCGCCTTAAATCTCCATGAAAATGATCCTGACTCACCCTATCTATATAGTTTGAGTTGGTTTTTATTTTTGACCGCCTACGACAGCAATCAAAATTTTGGCACCATTGCTGGGGATCGAGGTACGATTATTTTTTTTTTAAATTTTTTTTGAGTCTTATTCTTAGTTTTTTTTATTTGCTTTCTAATTTGCTTAGTTCCTTAGTCAAGCTTATTTTCTTTCAAAAAAAAAAATCTCTACAATTACACCTCATAATCTACTTAGAAAATTAGATAATTAATCACAAAACTTAAAAAGTAAAATAAATCAATTTACTCTAGAGTAACTACCAAATCTGATCATCTTCTCTTTTTGCATTACATAAGTCCATAAAATATCTTAAGGACACAAACCCTAAATAAGATAAGGTAGAGATTTCTGAAGGAATCAGATCTAGGGTTTCAGGGTTAGATCTTGAAAAAGAGGGTTAGATCTTGAAACTTTTTCAAGATCATACAGCGAAAGACTAAAATAAATCAAAATTTATTTTCTAAGATCAAAAAATCCCTAGATCTAAGATCCTATTACATGATTATTACATGGCATTAAATCAGAAATTAAAATATATAAATATAGCATGAACTACATGTTGATCATATCAACATGTTTTTATACTACATCTAATGTATGTATTAAACAATAGATCAGATCTATTACCTTGCAAGTTAGACATTCTAACCTTATTCATCTGGGCTTGAGGATGATGTTGCAAGCCACACACGCGTCCGGCCTCTAGGAGTCGTCCACACGAGCCCACGAATCTCGATCAGAAGTCCTGCTTCAGGAAATCAGCACAGTATGCTAGTACTGCGCTGATCCTTCTTTGATGGTTGATCAGGTGCCTCCTTCTTCTTGATTTGGACTCTTCCAAAGATGGAAAGTAGAAGGAGGAGTTTCAGATCTGAGACACTCTCAAAAAACTCAAGATGGAGGGAGGAAAGATGTGAAAACAAAAACCCAAGAAGAAGACCCTCTTCTTCTTCACGTTTTTCTCTCTAGATACCCAAACTTGCATCTTTTATATCTCCATGACCCAAAGATATTTATCTCTGATTTTTGGATGAGAGAAAGGACTCTAAAATATCTATCTCTCCCTAAAATTTCATGAAGAAACTCGTCTTATATAGAGAGATATGATAGAGTCCTTATCTAGGTCAAACACCTAGTCAAGGCTTATCCAAACATGGCAAGTTAAGGGACGCCCAACTCTTGAGCACCTCCTCCATATTTTTGTGCATGGATCACCAGCAAAGGGTTCACAATATAAACCCTAAAGGCCATGAAAATTCCAAAAAAAATTTGGATAAATTCGGTGCAAAATTGAAAGAGTTTTGGATTTCTAAAACTCTATCTCATAGAATTCGAAATCCAAACTTATTCCTTTTAGATTTGATCCAAACCACCTTCCATGTAAGAAAGAAGAGAGGAGACCTTTTGTGAATGTGGGAGAGATCTGGGAGAGGGCTTTTGTCGCACAAAATAAGTGGAGATTGGCGTTGAATAAGAGAGAGGGCGTGGAGAAGGTTTATGTGGCGCAAGGTGGAATCCTAGTCCTACTAGGATTCTGTCTCATAACTTGTTTTAATTTGGTTTCCCAAACCAAATCAAATCAAAATTAGATCAACCCAACTAAAATAGGTCTTAACCCAATTAAGAACCTAATTTAATCAGATTAAATTAGATTTAAATCTGATTTAATTTTCTAATCAAATTAGAAATTAGATTGACCCAAGTCCTAGTTGAACTAGGACTAGTTTCTCCTTGCACTTGGCTTATCCAATAAACCTATTGGACTTGATCCAATCAAGCCCAAAATAAATCTAATTAAATCATATTTAATTAGACTTAATCTCAGCCCATTGGCTTAATCAAATTAAGCCAATTAGCAATCGAATTGCTAATCGATCCTCCTGCAACACTTGCACTGGGTTAAATGTCAATCGTATTGATCATTTAACCCTAGAACGATTCTTAATCGTTGATCAACTATCCGATCGGATCATGAACTCTAATGTGTGTGACCTCATAGGTCCGAACCTAAGCCGGTAGTATAGGAACAAATTTTTATACCAATCGAAGTGACCATCTAGCAATGGTACCCGACGACCGGATAGGTCGAATGTGTAGAACAACATCCTTAGAACCCATGCGGATATAGTTTTCATATAATTCATCCCCTTGACCAAAATGATCATAGGACACCCCAGAGCTCAACTGTCAACTCTGATCAGGTTGTCCACATTGTATTTCAAAATATCAAATCCATCTGATGGATTACCCTGGCCAAGGTTTTGCTAAATTGAAATACAGCGACTCATTCTTCTCCAACTCTTGGAGTGGTCAATCCCATCTCGATCACACTCTGACTTTGCAAGTACTTGACTGTGCCCAGAAGCCTTCCATCCCTGAATTAGAAATTCAGTTAGTCCAGTACCAAAGCACAGTGAGTTGCTTGCAAGTCACTGAGGCGATCTCAAGTCTAAGGGACACTTATACCTATATCCCATCAGAGACATTCTCGACAGCAGAATGCTCTGGAGTTGGTCACGTTCAATGATGATGTACCCTTACATCTCACCTGTATGTCATACCAGTGTCTCCACACTCCTTGGTTAAGAGGACAACCAACCCATATGGCCTACAGCGACCTATGCTCGATAGAAGCTGTCGTCCTTATTAACAGCCTATCATTTGGTCGTGAACAGTTTTAAGGACTAATCGATAAATCCTCTCTTTATCGAACTTAAATAGTCCTAAGGACTTCATCATGTTGCTCTTAGATTGATTTTGATGATTACAAAGCAGATTGAAGGGATACAATATTTTAAAATGAAAAAGTCCTTATGCTCTTCAAGGGGAAAATCGTAATTTCACTAAAATCCTGATTTGATAGTACCATTTGGTAGAACAAATGATTTGAAATCTATTGGTGAAAATTTCATTGTGTTTGGACTTATATTTTTGAAGTTATGAATGTTTGAAGTGCATGAGTCGACCCATGAGTCAACTCATGGCACTGTGAGCTGATTGGCACGCAAAAATTCTCCTTGGCACGCTAGTTTTCTGGCTTGGCACGACCTGTGAGTCGACTCATGAGTCGACCCACAAGGCATGAGTCGACTCATGAGTCGACCCCTGCTAATTTGAGCCAAGAAATTCCAGAAAAGCATTCTCTGGTTTTTGCAACAGAGGTCGACTCATGAGTCGACCCCTGAAGCATGAGTCGACTCATGAGTCGACCCCTGCGATGGGAAATGTCAGCAACGGCTATTTTTTTGCCCGTTTTAATTGCCATTTATGCTTCCTAAAAATCCTCTAACAGCTCTTTATCTGCCTAAATTGTTTTCTCTTGCTTCTAATGCTACAAAATGCTTTAAATGATGAAAGAAATTACAGATTAAATAGCGGATCAAACGTGAAATCAAAGGTGAAGAAAAAGAGAGGAGAAAGAGAAGAACAGAAGAGAGGATCCGAAATTTGCAAGAAAAAGCCTGAGATCAACGAAATATCCATAGAGAAAAAGAGAGAGGATCCACAATATACCAGAGAGATTGTGAAAGAGAAAAACAAGATCTTTCAAGGAGAGAATTCTTCACGCCTATCGTTTCAACCTTGATCTAGAGATCGTTCAAAGCTTTCAAGAGATCTTCAATCAACGATCAACCTCTTCTCAAGCATTCGTTCAACCGTTCATTCATCTTGAGAAAATCTGAAAAAGGGGTTCTTCATTTGAGTAAAGTTTTTATTGTTATATTTGCTCATTTAAGGAGCTGTTATTGTATTAATCTGTGCTCTAAATATTCTTACTCTTTGTGAATTTTTGCTCTTGTTTTTGGAGGATTTCCAAAACAAGGAAAGGTTGATCCGAACCTGAAATCAGAGTGTTTTGGGTTTGCTTGTACCCGAAAAACTAGTGTTCTAGCTTGGGATAGCTAGTGTCAGAGTTTCCGACGTCTTGTATTCTAGCTTGGGATAGCTAGTGTCGGAGTTTCCGACGTTTTGTATTCGGGTTGAATACAAAGGATAGTGGATTGAAATTCTCAAGTGGGATCTTGGGGAGTGGATGTAGGTGCAAGGTTAGCACCGAACCACTATAAATCCTTGTGTTTGTGGTGTGCTTTATCACTTTATCTTATTTCTTTATTATATCCTTGCAATACTGCTTTAGGTAATTAATATTGATTTAAAGCCATTGTTTTGTTCTTCATAAGTTATCTGTTGGGCTTAAAATTTTAGAAACCCAATTCACCCCCCCCTCTTGGGTTGCATAGCTGGGCAACAAGTGGTATCAGAGCCGGTGCTCTAGCCCTTCTTTGATCTAACAATCAAAGAGCCAAAGATCTATGGCAACCCATGTTGGAACTTCTCTAGCCGAGGGGCAATCAACAAACCGACCTCCACTTTTCAATGGGTCTAATTACACCTATTGAAAAGCTCGGATAAAGATTTTCATACAAGCACTCAACTATGATATGTGGAGTATCATAGTGAATGGTCCTCACACACCCACCAAGATTATAGATGGTGAGGAGTCAACCAAACCCGAGAAAGAATGGGATGAGGTTGACAAGAAATTGGCACAATTAAATGCCAAAGCTATGAATGTTCTTTATTGTGCACTAGATGCTAGTGAATTTAATCACATTTCTACTTGTGCATCTGCTAAAAAAATATGGAATAGGTTAGAAGTCACCCATGAGGGAACAAATCAAGTAAAAGAGTCTAAAATAAACATGCTTGTACATAAATATGAATTGTTCAAAATAGAGCATGATGAGTCCATAACTGCTATGTTTACTCGTTTTACTGATATAATCAATGGTTTAAAGAGTCTTGGCAAATCTTATACTAACAGTGAACTTGTAAGGAAGATTCTCAGGTCACTGTCAAGAACTTGGGAAGCCAAGGTGACTGCCATCCAAGAAGCAAAGGACTTGAACACTCTACCTCTAGAAGAGCTTCTTGGATCCTTGATGACTCATGAACTTAGCATGATGCAACATCAAGAGGATGAAATCAAAAAGAAAAGAACCATTGCCCTCAAATCCACAACTTCACCTGATTATGAAACAGATGACTCTGAAGATGAAGATCAGGATGAGGAGATGGCTCTCATCACCCGAAAATTCAAGAAGTTTCTAAGAAAAAGGAAACAGGGGATGAGAAAGAAATTCACAAAAGGGGATCAAAGCATAGAAAAGGAGAAAGATCAAACCCCTATATGCTACGAGTGCAAGAAGCCAGGACATTTCAGATCCGATTGTCCTCAATTGAAGAAAGGTCCAAAGAAATTCAAAAAGAAGGCAATGATGGCGACCTGGAGTGCGAGTGATGACTCAAGCTCCGACGAGGAAACCTCAACAGAACAAGCGAATCTGTGCCTGATGGCACATGAAAATGAGGTAACTTCTGAATCCACTAGTGAATTTACTTTTGAAGAATTGCAAGAAGCATTCTATGATTCAATTGATGAATTAAAGAAACTAGGGAAGAAAAACAAAGAGCTGAAATTGGAAAATCAGTCCTTAGTGAAACAAGCTGAAAATCTTTCAATTGAAAAATTCACCTTGATTCAAGAAAATCAAAACTTAAAGGATGAAATGAACAAGCTGAAATCTATAGTAGATAAGTTCACCTTAAGTTCAAACAAACTAAATATGATCCTTGAAAATCAGAAAGCTATATATGATAAAGCTGGACTTGGTTATAAACCCCTAAAGAAACAAAAATTTCTGAAGGATATTTATTCAAGTAACAAGTCTACAAATATTACTTGTTTTAAATATGAAAGAATAGGACATAAATCATACACATGTCTTATTAACAAATATGCAAACACAAAGAAAATATGGGTTCCAAAAGGAACCATTCTGAATAACCTGAAAGGACCCAAGAAAGCTTGGGTACCTAAGACAGAAACTTGATCTGTGCTTGCAGGTGTGTCTAGCATCCCAAGAAGGAAACAGAAAATGGTATCTTGACAGCGGATGCTCGAGACACATGACTGGTGATGAATCACAATTCATCACGCTTGATGCTAAGGATGGAGGGATGGTCACCTTTGGAGATAATGGCAAAGGAAAGATTATCGGGATATGTAACATTGGTATCACTCCCTCCAAATACATTGAGAATGTTTTACTAGTTAAAGGTTTAAAGCATAACTTACTTAGCATTAGTCAATTCTGTGATAAAGGGTATAAAGTAAGTTTTGAATCATCTGTTTGCATTGTGACAAGTCCTATTAACGATGGCATTAAATTTATAGGACATAGGCATGGCAATGTTTATATGGTAGACTTGAATGATTTAACTAAATTAGACATGCAATGCCTAGTTTCCTTAAATGCTAAAATAAATGAGACTAGTTGGCTGTGGCATCGTAGACTTGCACATATTAGCATGCATTAATCAAAAAGGATTTAGTTCTCGGTTTGCCAAAATTAAATTTTGAAAAGGATAGAATTTGTGATGCATGCCAATTAGGTAAACAAACTAGAGTATCATTTAAATCCAAAAATACTATTTCAACTTCTAGACCTTTAGAGCTCTTACATATGGATTTATTTGGACCAACTAAAACCACTAGTCTAGGAGGAAAACGATATGGATTTGTAATAATTGATGATTACTCTCGTTTTACTTGGGTTTTCTTTTTAGCTCACAAAAATGAAACTTTTCAAATTTTCATGAAATTTCATCGAAAAGTCACTAATGAAAAAGGGTTTTCAATTCAAAATATTAGAAGTGATCATGGAACAGAATTTGAAAATCATGACTTTAAAAATTTTTGTGATGAAAATGGAATTGGCCACAACTTCTCTGCTCCTAGGACACCCCAACAGAATGGGGTAGTTGAAAGAAAAAATAGAATCTTAGAAGAAATGGCCCGTACCATGCTCTGTGAAAGCAACCTTCCAAAATATTTTTGGGCGGAAGCTATTAATACAGCATGTTACATTTTAAATCGTGCTTTAATAAGACAATTTTTAAAGAAAACCCCCTATGAACTTTGGAAAGGAAGAAAACCAAATATTGCCTATTTTCATATTTTTGGTTGCCGATGTTTTGTATTAAATAATGGCAAAGAAAAACTTGGTAAATTTGATGCAAAATCAGATGAAGCAATCCTTCTAGGTTACTCCTCCACTAGTAAAGCATTTAGAGTGTTCAACAAAAGAACCTTAGTAGTTGAGGAGTCCATACATGTTGTCTTTGATGAATCTAACGATCTTCCTTCAAGGAAGAATGAGGGTGTTGATGATGCAGATCCACTAATAGAAGGTATGAAGGAGATCACTCTGAAAGATTCAGCAACTCCAGAAGACAAGGATCAAGAAGATGAACAAAATGAGAAAGGTGAAGAAATTCAAGAACAACCTCAAGGTACAAATGACTTACCCAAGGAATGGAGGTATGTTCACAACCACCCTAAGGAATTAATTATCGGTGATCCTATGCATGGGGTAAAAATACGTTCTTCACTTAGAGATGTACTTAATCATTGTGCTTTTGTATCTCAACTTGAACCTAAAACTTTTGAAGAAGCTGAAAATGATCATAACTGGATTAATGCTATGCAAGAAGAACTCAGTCAATTTGAAAGAAATAATGTTTGGACCTTAGTGAAAAGACCTAAAGATTATTCAATAATTGGCACAAAATGGGTCTTTAGAAACAAGTTAGATGAGCATGAAAATGTAATTAGAAATAAAGCAAGACTGGTTGCTAAGGGATATAATCAAGAAGAAGGAATTGATTTTGATGAAACCTTTGCACCTGTTGCTAGATTAGAAGCCATTAGACTTCTACTTGCTTATGCTTGCTTTATAAAATTCAAACTATTTCAAATAGATGTTAAAAGTGTATTTTTAAATGGATATATTTCTGAAGAAGTATATGTAGAACAACCCCCTGGATTTGAAAATCATGCTTTTCCCAATCATGTCTTTAGATTAAATAAAGCCTTATATGGTCTAAAACAAGCACCTAGAGCATGGTATGAAAGGCTAAGCAAATTTCTACTAAATAATGGTTTCTCAAGAGGCAATGTAGACACAACCCTATTTATTAGAAGAAACCAAAATGATATGCTAATTATACAAATTTATGTTGATGACATAATTTTTGGGTCTACTAATGAATCCCTTTGTCAAGACTTTGCTAAGCTTATGCAGGGAGAGTTCGAGATGAGCATGATGGAAGAACTCACTTTCTTTCTCGGACTCCAAATCAAACAATCAAAAGAGGAAATCTCCATCACCCAAAGCAAGTACACCAAGGAACTACTCAAAAGATTTGGGATGGACAACTGCAAACCTATTGGCACACCAATGAGTCCCTCAAGTAAGCTTGACAAGGATGATGAAGGTAAAAGCGTAGACTTAAAATACTACAGAGGTATGATTGGCTCATTATTATATCTAACTGCAAGTAGGCCTGATATCATGTTTAGTGTTTGCTTATGTGCAAGATATCAATCTAATCCTAAGGAATCTCATTTGAATGCTGTTAAAAGAATCCTTAGATACTTAAATGGTACACAAACTATAGGGTTATGGTACTCTAAGGACTCACAAATTGATTTATTAGGATATTCAGATGCTGATTTTGCTGGATGTAAATTAGATAGAAAAAGCACAAGTGGAACTTGCCAATTTCTTGGAGTTAACCTAATCTCATGGTTTAGCAAGAAACAAAATTTGGTGGCACTGTCTACGGCTGAGGCCGAATACATTGCAGTCGGAAGTTGTTGTGCTCAAATCTTGTGGATTAAGCAACAACTCGAAGATTTTGGAATCAAACTTAATGAAACTCCAATAAAATGTGATAATACAAGTGCCATAAATCTATCTAAAAATCCAATACAACACTCAAGATCCAAACATATTGAAATAAGACATCATTTTATAAGAGAACATGTTCAAAACAAAAATGTAATTCTTGAATATGTTTGCACTGAAAATCAATTAGCCGATATCTTTACAAAGGCCCTTAGTGAGGATAGATTCTGTGAAATTAAGAGAAATCTAGGAATTCTAGATCCATTTGCCTAAACTTCTCTTAATTATTATCAAATATTCTTAGAGCTCAATTTCCAACAACTATCCTGGTTCCAAAAGCTCAGTTTTATCACTCTAAAAACTTATCATTGAGCAAAATTCCTTCTCCCAAAATTTTGAATTTTTTTGGAATTTATTTGCATTTTTCCTGATTTTCTGAACTTCATGAGTCGACCCCCATGAGTCGACTCAATGGCAAACTTGTAAATCCCACCAACTTCCATCGGGTTCATTGTTTTTAAAACGGGAAACCCTGTTTATGAGACGACTCATCTTCTCATCGTCTTCCTTCCGAAAGCCGTCCTCTCCAACTCTTTTTGCTCCAAATCCAAGGATCAATTCTGAGGCAATTCTCCCTCCTTCTCTTCACCAAAAATCGCCTCCTTGAAAAGGACTTTTCTGTGCTTTCTCGCAGTGATTGGCGCGGGTGGAACGTGCCCTAGAACTTCACCGTTCATTCAAAATCCACTTCTTTTCTCCACCAAAATTCTTCTTTACTCTTTTGTGATCCCTCCTCCATTGAATTCAAGTCTTCTTGTCTGCTACTTTATTGGATATGGCTCCAAAGATGAAACTTCTCCAAAGGAGGAAATCAATCCGAGAGCCTGAGGAAATTGTTCGAAAGAAAAGGCATGCTCAGTCTTCCACTGTTCCCAATCCAGTTTCAGTACCTGCTCAAGGTCCCTCTCAATCCTTCATAAGCCCAAGTGTAAATCTTCTTTCTGATAGAAAAGTAGAAACCGGGAAAAATATAGATTTTTGATTCTTTGAGAAAGAAGGCTTTACTTTTGCTACCTAAATCAAAAATTAAGGATGGGAACTTTATTGCTCTCTTAAGGAAGTCACCTATGTTGATCTAGTTAGAGAGTTCTACCAGAACCTAAATTATGGAAACGGGTCTGTGACTTCAACTGTAAAGGGGATTGACATCTGTTTGGATTCTAGGATATTGGGAGAGATACTTCAGTTACCTAGTGAAGGATACTCATATATGGAACTCCCAATTAAAGAAGAAGGGATCAGAATTATCTTAGGAGAAGATTTTTCAGGAAGTTTAAACAGATTGGAAGCAAAGCTACTGTCCATTGAGATGAGGGTCCTGCATCAGATTGTGACAAAACTATTCTTTCCTAGGAGTGGTAGACATGACTTACTATCTGGCAGAGATGTATGTGTCATGTTTCATATCATCACTCAGACCCCCCTAAACCTCCCTGCACTTATGATAGAGGCCATGAGAGAAACCTTGAACAGATCCAAGGCACACTTGCCTTATGGTATGGCCCTTACTAGAGTATTTAGGAGGTTTGGAGTTAGCTGTGAGGGGGAGACACCTACCAAGCTCTCACATGTGGACACTTTCAACCGACACAGCCTGCATCGAATGGGAATTTCAAAGACTGTTGGTGGTTGGATCAATGGCTCTGAAGAAAGAGCTGAGGAGAGAGCTGAAACAAGAGCTGAAGACAGAACTGAAGGCAGAGTAGAAGAAGAAGGTCCATCTTCTCCTGTACATGACTTCAGGGCAGCTTCACCAGATACCCAGTTCATTCCTGATACTGAGGCTGGCCCTTCTGAGTTTACTAGGATGCCCACACCAGTGTTTCAGCCAGAGAGCAGAGCACCTCATTCAGAGTTCAGACTGGCTGACGATCAGATCGAGCATATTTCACAGCGTGTGGCTTCTTTGCTGTCTAGCCAGTGGAGTAGTACTTCTTTTGCACCTGGTGCCACTTCTTCTGATCAGACCATTACTCCCCACATCTCCACTGTATTTTAGATGATATCAGATCAGTCCATCAGGATACAACAGCTTGAGGACACAGTCTGGAGACTTACTGGCAGAGTTCTTGACTTGCAGGGGCAAGTCCTTGCATTGGCCCATCCCCAGCCACAGGAGTCTACTATTGAGGTCACAGACCTCACTGCAGAGGCTGGCAGGCTCAGAGGAGCACTAGAAGGTGGATATGAGCTACTGAGGAAAGAGATCCGAGGATCGAGTGAGCATGCTACCACCCAGTTCACTGCTCTACTTCAATCTGTTTTCAGAGCACTGAACGTACTTGATTCTATCAGACTCACCCTTTCTGTTCAGTCCTTAGCATCTCAGCGTTCTCAGCCACCCAGTTCATCTCGTTCTCCTGCTCGTGCCAGAGGCAGACGAGGTAGAGGACGTACTTCTGATCCATCATCTCCTCACCCTATCTCTGATGACTTCGATCATTGACTTATCTTGATCTTTACTAGGTCCTAGGAGTTAGTATCTTGTTCTAGGATCTATACCTTGGGGCCATGTATTGACATTTAGCTGGTTGAATTTTATGTATTGAAACAATTATGATGTTAATGGAATCATCTTTTACCTATATTTCTACCTCTTTGTAATGATTATATTTTGGTCACTGATACATCTATTGAAATATTATCTTCTCCTTGTTGTTGTTTGCTATTGATAATTGCTATATTAAGGGGGAGCAAACATCTGTGAAAAACTCTAAAGAGGAAGAAATTAAAGAATATTTTCAGAAAAAGAAAAGGAAGAGTTAACTATGTTTGATGATGTCAAAAAGGGGGAGAAATTAAAATTAAACAAAAATTAAAATTAGACAAAAAGCAAAACCCTAAATTATGAGGAAAAGGGGGAGAAATTAAACAAAAACAAATATTGGAGAAATTAAAACAAATATTGAAGAAATTAAACAAATATTGGAGAAATTAGACAAAAACAAGGATTGAAAGATTAAACAAAACTTTGAGAAATTTTGGTATCAAAATTTGGTATCAGACAGAACTTTAACAAAAAGTTATCCATCAAAAGCAAAATCATGAGTACAATGCAAATAAGTATTTTTTTATATATAAGCTCTGATATTCAAACTTGCTTTTGAAATTTTACTCACCTTGATACATCAATAAGAAATTTATTTTACTCTGATACATCCTACAATTTCTTTCGACTTGATCTGATACATGATAACATTTGATCCTATACAGTGTGAAGGTTTCTCTAATATATTATAACATTTGCTCTGATACTGTATGAAATTTTCTCTGATACATTAAAATTTTTTTTGCTCTGATACATTATAAAATCTTTTCTGATATCATTGTAAAAATTATTTTTGCTCTGATACATAGAAAAAGTTATTTATCTTCTCTTGCTCTGATATATCTTGAACTCAAAATGATCTAATACCCTTTTCAAATCTTTAAGAAAATGGACAAACTATTTTTGCATTTATATTACATGCCAAAAGAATCATACTCTTTTCAAGCATATACACCTATAATGGATTCTTTTGAAATTAATGCATTAACATAAATATTTTTGTTCAAATATTTTGTCATCATCAAAAAGGGGGAGATTGTTGCTCCTAGATTGATTTTGATGATTACAAAGCAGATTGAAGGGATACAATATTTTAAAATGAAAAAGTCCTTATACTCTTCAAGGGGAAAATCGTAATTTCACTAAAATCCTGATTTGATAGTACCATTTGGTAGAACAAATGATTTGAAATCTATTGGTGAAAATTTCATTGTGTTTGGACTTATATTTTTGAAGTTATGAAGGTTTGAAGTGCATGAGTCGACCCATGAGTCAACTCATGGCACTGTGAGCTGATTGGCACGCAAAAATTCTCCTTGGCACGCTAGTTTTCTGGCTTGGCACGACCTGTGAGTCGACTCATGAGTCGACCCACAAGGCATGAGTCGACTCATGAGTCGACCCCTGCTAATTTGAGCCAAGAAATTCCAGAAAAGCATTCTCTGGTTTTTGCAACAGAGGTCGACTCATGAGTCGACCCCTGAAGCATGAGTCGACTCATGAGTCGACCCCTGCGACGGGAAATGTCAGCAACGGCTATTTTTTTGCCCGTTTTAATTGCCATTTATGCTTCCTAAAAATCCTCTAACGGCTCTTTATCTGCCTAAATTGTTTTCTCTTGCTTCTAATGCTACAAAATGCTTTAAATGATGAAAGAAATTGCAGATTAAATAGCGGATCAAACGTGAAATCAAAGGTGAAGAAAAAGAGAGGAAAAAGAGAAGAACAGAAGAGATGATCCGAAATTTGCAAGAAAAAGCCTGAGATCAACGAAATATCCATAGAGAAAAAGAGAGAAGATCCACAATATACCAGAGAGATTGTGAAAGAGAAAAGCAAGATCTTTCAAGGAGAGAATTCTTCACGCCTATCGTTTCAACCTTGATCTAGAGATCGTTCAAAGCTTTCAAGAGATCTTCAATCAACGATCAACCTCTTCTCAAGCATTCATTCAACCGTTCATTCATCTTGAGAAAATCTGAAAAAGGGGTTCTTCATTTGAGTAAAGTTTTTATTGTTATATTTGCTCATTTAAGGAGCTGTTATTGTATTAATCTGTGCTCTAAATATTCTTACTCTTTGTGAGTTTTTGCTCTTGTTTTTGGAAGATTTTCAAAACAAGGAAAGGTTGATCCGAACCTGAAATCGGAGTGTTTTGGGTTTGCTTGTACCCGAGAAACAAGTGTTCTAGCTTGGGATAGCTAGTGTCGGAGTTTCCGACGTCTTGTATTCTCGCTTGGGATAGCTAGTGTCGGAGTTTCCGACGTTTTGTATTCGGGTTGAATACAAAGGATAGTGGATTGAAATTTCCAAGTGGGATCTTGGGGAGTGGATGTAGGTGCAAGGTTAGCACCGAACCACTATAAATCCTTGTATTTGTGGTGTGCTTTATCACTTTATCTTATTTCTTTATTATATCCTTGCAATACTTCTTTAGGTAATTAATATTGATTTAAAGCCATTGTTTTGTTCTTCATAAGTTATCTGTTGGGCTTAAAATTTTAGAAACCCAATTCACCCCCCCTCTTGGGTTGCATAGCTGGGCAACACATCATAACAACGGAGTTCATTAGAAGATGAAAGCTTATGATGAAAATATCAAATATATATTATTTATTAACAAATCAATTACAATACTTGGTTGCTCAACCGTCAATAGCTTGACGATTGACTTTATGGGACACATTTCCCAACAACTCCCACTTGTCCTAAAGCCACTCGATACAGTATCTAATACCCATCTTCGACTTGTGGTTGTCGAACTCCTTTATTGCCAGGGCTTTAGTGAAGGGGTCGGCTAGGTTCTCTTTTCCGTCGATCTTCTGAAGGTCGACGTCACCTCGATCCACGATCTCTCGGATCAGGTGGAAGCGGCGCAAGATGTGCTTCATCCGCTAATGTGCTTTGGGTTCCTTCACCTGAGCTATGGCACCAGTGCTGTCGCAGTAGAGTAGGACTGGAGCATCGAGGGAGGGTGCTACTCTGAGCTCGTTGATGAATTTCCTCAGCCACACAGCTTCCTTCGCGGCATCTGATGCTGCGATGTACTCCGCTTCACAAACAGAGTCTGCCACAGTATGCTGCTTGAAACTCTTCCAGCAGATGGCTCTACCATTCAGAGTAAAGATATAACCCGACACGCTCCTGCTGTCATCATGGTCAGATTGGAAGCTGGAGTCTGTGAACCTCACAAGTTTCAGATCTGACTTGCCATAAACCAACCATTGGTCCTTAGTATTTCTCAAATACTTAAGGATGGCTTTAAACACTTTCCAGTGATTCTCTCTAGGATCAGATTGGTATCTACTCACTACTCCTAGTGAGTATGCCACATCTGGTCTTGTACATGTCATGACGTACATGATAGATCCCACGGCTGAAGCATATGGGACTCTACTCATACGCTCTCTCTTTTTAGGAGTTGTCGGACAATCCTTCTTAGAGAGAGAAATTCCATGGCCTATCGGTAGATAGCCCTTCTTAAAATTTTTCATGCTGAACCTCTTCAGCACAGTGTCTTATATACATGGACTGGGATAACCCAAGCATCCTTTTAGATCTATCCCTATAGATCTTCATCCCTAGGATGTAGGATGCTTCACCCAAGTCCTTCATGGAGAACTGTGATGACAACCAAACTTTTATTCCCTATAGTGCGGGGATGTCATTCCCGATTAAGAGAATGTCATCCATGTACAAGACAAGGAATACCACAACTGGACCATTTGCCCATTTATAAATGCAGGGCTCTTCTTCATTCTCAATGAAGCCATACATTTTGATCACCTTATCAAAATGCATGTTCCAACTCCGAGATGCTTGCTTCAGTCCATAAATGGATCTCTGAAGCTTGCACACCTTGGACTCATCTGTGGATGTAAACCCTTCAGGTTGTATCATATATACCTCTTCAGTCAGCTCTCCATTCAGGAAAGCTATCTTTACATCCATCTGTCAGATCTCATAATCCAGATGGGCAGCTATTGCAAGCATTATCCGAATAGATTTGAGCATTGCCACAGGGAAAAACGTCTCGTCATAGTCAATACCATAACGTTGACGATACCCCTTGGCAACCAGACGGGCTTTATAGGTCTCTATCTTTCCATCTGCGCCCCTCTTCCTTTTGAAGACCTATTTACACCCAATGGGTTTAACCCCTTCAGGTGGGTCAACCAATGTCCATACATCGTTGACCTTCATGGACTCCATTTCGGATTTCATGGCTTCAAGCCATTTCTCGGAATCAGGTCTCTGCATTGCATCCATATAGATGATCGGATCCTCATTATTCTCATCAAATTTGATGGGATCACCGTCCCGGACCAAGAAACTGTAGTATCTGTCCGGCTGACGCGGTACTCTACCGGATCGCCTTAATGGTGCAGGTATATTGGGCTCCGGATCTGATCTAATCATATCAGACTCAAGTTCAGCTATTGGTGTCGGTCCTTCTACCTGTTGAACTTCATCAAGTTCAACCTTAGAGGCAACGGTTCCTTCACCAAGGAACTTTTTTTCTAAAAAGATTGCCTTAAGGCTGATGAACACCTTTTGTTCATCAGCATGGTAGAAAAAATATCCTTTTGTCTCTTTGGGGTACCCTATGAATGAGCATTTGTCAGACCTAGGTCCAAGTTTGTCTGTGACTAATCGTTTGATATAGGCCGGGCACCCCCAGACCCTAAGGTGTGAAAGTACCGGCTTACGCCCTGTCCATATCTCATATGGAGTCTTAATTACAGACTTACTTGGAATCCTATTTAACAGATAACAGGCCGATTCGAGTGCATATCCCCAGAAGGATATCAGCAAGCTAGCAAAAACCCATCATGGATCGGACCATGTCTAACAAAGTCCGATTCCTCCTTTCAAACACACCATTATGCTGTGGTGTTCCTGGAGGAGTTCATTGGGAGAGAATCCCATTCTCTCCTAGATATGTGAGAAACTCACTAGAAAGGTATTCTCCTCCTCGATCAGATCGAAGAGTTTTAATACTCTTCCCAGTTTATTTTTCTACTTCACTTCAGAATCGTTTGAACATTTCAAATGAATCCGACTTATGTTTCATCAGATAGACATATCCATATCGGGATAGGTCATCCGTGAAAGTTATGAAGTAGAAATATCCACCTCTAGCACTGGTGCTCATGGGCCCACATACATCAGTATGTACTAGGCTCAAGAGCTCAGTAGCTCTCTCACCTTTTCCAGTAAAAGGTGACTTGGTCATTTTACCAAAAGACAGGACTCACAGGTTGGAAGTGATTCACAATCACTAACTTCGAGGATTCCCTCTTGAGTCAACCTGTTTATTCTGTTCTTGTTTATATGACCTAGCCTACAGTGCCATAAGTAGATATCTGACACACTATCTAATCTAGGGTGCTTGCCAGTAGAATAGACTCTTATCAGGCTTGACCTTTTGATCTGGCTCTGCACTGATGTCCTAGCCTGAACTTGCACCTTCTTTACTTTCTTCTTCTTGTTCTTCTTCCCTTTCTCAAAAGGTCGAGAACCAGAAGACGAATCTTCCACTAAATTCACCGACTCCTTGTGAAGTTGGTGATCCTTCTCAAAGTTCTGAAGCAACCCCAGTAACCCGTGGTAGTTCTCTTCAGGTTTTGTCATTCTATAATGAGTGAGGAATGGGAGATAAGACTTGGGCAGCGAGTTCAGTATTGCATCTTTTCCAAGCTGCTCATGCAAGAAAAAGTCGAGCTTGCTCAATCATTCCATCAGCTCGATCATGTATAATACATGATCAGTGACAGAGGCACCATCCCGCATTTTGGCGTTGAAGATGGCACAACTAGTCTTGTGCCTCTCCACGTCATCGGGTGTGCCAAAGGCATCCTCCAACACTTGAAGCTTGTCCTTTGGCTGAGCCGTCTCGAATCTGCAACTGAACTCGTCGCTCATGATAGCCAGCATGATACAGCGCACCGTGGTCCGATCACTGAGCCACTTCTGGTAAGTGTCTCTGATTGCTCCACGTGCATTGACAGCTGGCTCCTCAGATGCAGGATCTATTATCACATATAGGATCCGTTCATGCTCCAGGACTATCTTCAACTTTCGGTACTAGCTATCGAAGTTGGGTCCCACCAACTTATCATTGTCCAACAATGATCGGAGCGATAGGGAAGTGGCCATATTTGCACAAAGGAGAACCATAACCTAATTAGTAATTAATTCATTAAACCTAAAGATTTGGACTTCAATCAAAAGGTTTCTCCCACTATTTTATTCGAATTGGTAGCCTCTACCTCCAACTCGAGGAATTACCCTAATTCCTTAGCGGGTACTAGAATCCACTTAGACTGCACACAAGCCCAACTTTGGTTGGTCAACCCATGTACATCTAAGGGTAGGTTCATAACCAATTGTTTTTCTAAACAATTTCTAGTAATTTTAATTTTGCCCCAGAAACCTAATCAGTAGGCTTTGGTCTCCACTGTAAGGATCCAGTTAGGTCCAACCATTAACATGATCATACTTGGTGTATCTAACCAATGAATGATTAAGCCCAACTTTGGTTGGCTCACCTAACCACCATTAGAGAGATACTTTCAAGTCGTCATATGATGAGTGATAATTCCATTAGTCAACAAGCACCAGGCCTTTGGGTCTGCAATGATTATTGAGTTCATGGACTCATTATCAAACACCTTAATGGGAGGCTATGACTCAGTTATCTCCATAACTTTGTCATTTTAAGGACCTAATAATTTTAGAGGATTTAAATAATATAGAGGATGAGGTCAGATGAACCAGCTTATCATGATCCTCCCACTGGCTTCACCAAGTCAGCTTAAGGGAGACCATTAAAAGGGCTGGTCTAGGAGCACCTAAATCAGTCACACTGATTTACCTAGCTGACATGGGTCAGCTCGAATAGTCAAGTGATCCGATCAAAACATAATTTCACCAAGAGGCCAGGTAAGTTCGATCAGTGGGAGGGTCTGCCAAAGCTTGCCTTAGACACCATCAGAAATGGCCAGGTAAGCGGGCTCCCAATTAAAAACCATCGGTCTGGTTTACCTTAGACACTAACTAGTTTAATTAGTTTCGATTAGATCAACCTAACAGTTCGTGCTAGACCGCTTAGCCAAGAATCAAGTCCATTTGGTTCTCGTTAAAGACATGGACTTGACCAACTACAACTATTGTAATTGATCTAGAGAATCCTTGACCTAATCTAAGACAACAATTGATTAGATTTAGTCAATTCTCTAATTAAGTCCATCTTTAATCTAACCATAGGTCTAACCCAATTAATGGACCTAATTCCCACTAACCCATTAACCCAATGTGTTATGATTTGTGTCTTAGGTTCTTCAATTCACAATCCTAGAACCTAATCAAACAACTTCTTAATTCTTAATTAAGTTTTGGGCTGAGGGTTGGGTTCGGCTTTTCAAAAAATAATTTTCATATTTGTAAAATAATTTTATAATATGATTCTACCAACCATATTGCATGTTTGATTCATAATCAAGATGCAAGTGAAATAAACATGAAACTACTTTAGATCTAATCTAAGCAGGTTCATGTAATTGAAACAATTTCAACTTTAAATAATTTCTTTGCACAAAAATTATTAACAAAGAGATTTTATTTCAGATTTAAACATCTTTTAAATCTAATAAATCATAAATTTAATCTAGATCATATCTAATAAATTTATGATTAAAGATAGATCTACACAAACTAGGACAACCTTTGCACTGTAAGGGGTAAACCTTACAGCAGGACAACCTTGCAGTTTGTGATTGATCTAAAATTTTAATTTCAGATTTAATAATCAGATTATAAATTAGATCTAATCTAAAAAATAATCTAAGCATGTATAAATAATCATGTAATAAAGAACCTGGCTCTGATACCAATTGTAGGAACCAGATCTAGGGTTTCAGGGTTAGATCTTGAAAAAGAGGGTTAGATCTTGAAACTTTTTCAAGATCATACAGCGGAAGACTAAAATAAATCAAAATTTATTTTCTAAGATCAAAAAATCTCTAGATCTAAGATCCTATTACATGATTATTACATGACATTAAATCAAAAATTAAAATATATAAATATAGCATGAACTACATGTTGATCATATCAACATGTTTCTATACTACATCTAATGTATGTATTAAACAATAGATCAGATCTATTACCTTGCAGGTTAGACATTCTAACCTTGTTGATCTGGGCTTGAGGATGATGTTACAAGCCGCACACGCATCCGGCCTCTAGGAGTCATCCACACGAGCCCACGAATCTCGATCAGAAGTCCTGCTTCAGGAAATCAGCACAGTATGCTAGTACTGTGCTGATCCTTCTTTGATGGTTGATCAGGTGCCTCCTTCTTCTTTATTTGGACTCTTTCAAAGATGGAAAGTAGAAGGAGGAGTTTCAGATCTGAGACACTCTTAGGAAACTCAAGATGGAGGGAGGAAAGATGTGAAAACAAAAACCCAAGAAGAAGACCCTCTTCTTCTTCACGTTTTTCTCTCTAGACACCCAAACTTGCATCTTTTATATCTCCATGACCCAAAGGTATTTATCTCTGATTTTTGGATGGTAGAAAGGTCTCTCAAATATCTATCTTACCCTAAAATTTTATGAAGAAACTCATCTTATATAGAGAGATATGATAGAGTTCTTGTCTAGGTCAAACACCTAGTCAAGGCTTATCCAAACATGGCAAGTTAAGGGACGCCCAACTCTTGAGCACCTCCTCCATATTTTCGTGCATGGATCACCAGCAAAGGGTTCACAATGTAAAACCTAAAGGCCACGAAAATTCCAAAAAAAATTTGGATAAATTCGATGCAAAATTGAAAGAGTTTTGGATTTCTAAAACTCTATCTCATAGAATTCGAAATCCAAACTTATTCCTTTTAGATTTGATCCAAACCACCTTCCATGTAAGAAAGAAGAGAGGAGACCTTTTGTGAACGTGGGAGAGATCTGGGAGAGGGCTTTTGTCGCACAAAATAAGTGGAGATTGGCGTTGAATAAGAGAGAGGGCGTGGAGAAGGTTTACATGGCGCAAGGTGGAATCCTAGTCCTACTAGGATTTTGTCTCATAACTTGTTTTAATTTGGTTTCCTAAACCAAATCAAATCAAAATTAGATCAACCCAATTAAAATAGGTCTTAACCCAATTAAGAACCTAATTTAATCAGATTAAATTATATTTAAATCTGATTTAATTTTCTAATCAAATTAGAAATTAGATTGACCCAAGTCCTAGTTGAACTAGGACTAGTTTCTCCTTGCACTTGGCTTATCCAATAAACCAATTGGACTTGATCCAATCAAGCCTAAAATAAATCTAATTAAATCATATTTAATTAGACTTAATCTCAGCCCATTGGCTTAATCAAATTAAGCCAATTAGCAATCGAATTGCTAATCGATCCTCCTGCAACACTTGCACTGGGTTAAATGTCAATCGTATTGATCATTTAACCCTAGAACGATTCTTAATCGTTGATCAACCATCCGATCGGATCATGAACTCTAATGTGTGTGACCTCATAGGTCCGAACCTAAGTCGGTAGCATAGGAATAAATTTTTATACCAATCGAAGTGACCATCTAGCAATGGTACCCGACGACCGGATAGGTCGAATGTGTAGAACAACATCCTTAGAACCCATGCGGATATAGTTTTCATATAATTCATCCCCTTGATCAAAATGATCATAGGACACCTCAGAGCTCAACTGTCAACTCTGATTAGGTTGTCCACATTGTATTTCAAAATATCAAATCCATCTGATGGATTACCCTGGCCAAGGTTTTGCTAAATTGAAATACAGCGACTCATTCTTCTCCAACTCTTGGAGTGGTCAATCCCATCTCGATCACACTCTGACTTCGCAAGTACTTGACTGTGCCCAGAAGCCTTCCATCTCTGAATTAAAAATTCAGTTAGTCCAGTACCAAAGCACAGTGAGTTGCTTGCAAGTCACTGAGGCGATCTCAAGTCTAAGGGACACTTATACCTATATCCCATCAGAGACATTCTCGACAGCAGAATGCTCTGGAGTTGGTCATGTTCAATGATGATGTACCCTTATATCTCACCTGTATGCCATACCAGTGTCTCCACACTCCTTGGTTAAGAGGACAACCAACCCATATGGCCTACAGCGACCTATGCTCGATAGAAGCTGTCGTCCTTATTAACAGCCTATCATTTGGTCGTGAACAGTTTTAAGGACTAATCGATAAATCCTCTCTTTATCGAACTTAAATAGTCCTAAGGACTTTATCATAACAACGGAGTTCATTAGAAGATGAAAGCTTATGATGAAAATGCCAAATATATTTTATTTATTAACAAATCAATTACAATACTTGGTTGCTCAACCGTCAACAGCTTGACGATTGGCTTTATGGGACACATTTTTCAATAATTTCATCACCCTTCTTTGACCCACAAACCATCATCCTACATATTGTATTGACCTAAACCTTAACTTAAAATTAATTAGACGTTGGCCCCTAAGGACTCTTGAGCTCAATAGGATAAGGGATCCAAAGAGTTAGACCGAGTTAGGGTTAGTCAGTTTGACTGGTGTCTAGAAAAGTGATTCAGAAACTACGTCCTGAAGGAAGATGGTTATTTTATTGGTTCCATTTGCTTACCTGACCAACTCAGTTGGTGTCTAAGGAAAGCAATGGGGGGACCCCACCAATCTTACACTTACCTAGTCAGTTAAATGGCTAGTCTTTCACTTGGAGTGCTCAAAGACAATCTTGATGGTTAGAAGCTGTCTAAATCTAGGGTTATTTTTAGCTAGAATTGTCTGCATAACTTAATTACTAACCTACAATCATTAATCCTAATTAAAATACTCTTCCCTATCATCTCTAGATTTAGGACTCCTTAAGCTCTCATCTTTAGAATTCTCTTCTCATCTATCTCTCTTTCCTCTTCTCTTTAAAAAAAAAAATGCAAAAATAACTAAAAATTTTCAAATTTTTTCTTGGAAAAGGGAATCTAGTCGTTTAGTGAGAATTGATTCAAATCCTTCCCTAATCGAAAAAAATTTTGAGTCCACAATGAGTGAAGTCAATCAACCTCAGGTCCTAAAAGATCTTTGCTATCCTGTTGGGTCAGCCCAACCATCTTGTATCAGACTTTTTCAAACCAATGCAACAACTTTTGAAATTAAACCTCAAATCATTAACATGCTCCCTAAATTCACTGATAATGAAGATGCATATATTTTTATTAGAGAATTTGAGAAAGTATATGACACCATGAGAATACACCAATTGTCAGATGATGCTATTAAACTTAGGCTGATTAATTTTGCTCTCAAGGACAATGCTAAGAAATGGTTATATAGTCCCAACCACTCGATCACAACTTGGGATGGATTTGTAAAAACTTTCTTGAGAAAAATTTTTCCACATCATAAAATAGCTAAGTTAAGAAATGAAATTAACCAATTTTATCAATTTGGGGGTGAGTCTTTCTAGAAGTGTTTTGATCGTTTTAAGAACTTTTTAACCCAATGCCCACATCATGAAATTGAGACTTGGAGACTATGCCAAACCTTTTATGAGGGACTAGACCCAAACTCTAGAACTCTGCTAGAGTCAATGTGTCAGGGCTAGTTTATGCATAAGGAAGCCAATGAAGCTTGGCAATTCTTAGAGGACCTAGTAGAAAAGAGCCTACAGTGGGATGCAACTAGGAAACCTACAAGAGGTGCTATGCACCAAGTATCGACATCCCTAGCTACAGAGGCCAAAATAAATACTATACTACATAGGTTAGAGGCCTTAGAACTCAAGGGATACACCCAAGTGAATCAAGTTTTAACATCTACTTGTAATGAATGTAATGCCACAGACCACATCATGGAAGAATGTCTCTTTTTGATGAACCCAATTGGGAATGAAGTAGCATAGGTAAATTTTGCCTACTACAAATGTACAAATGACTCTTATGCACCAACGTATAACCCAGGATGGAGGAATCATCCTAACTTTTTTTGGTCACAAGGGTCAAATCCCAGTAGATCTGTCCTTAATCAATCCAATCAAAGGCCCACTCAACCATCAAATTATTCATAAGGCTTCAACAATGATCAAAGGCTTAATGCACTAGAAAAAGGGTTAGAGATTTTAATAAAAACCACTTCTGATAGTATAAAATTTAATGACCAAAAGCATAATTCACTAGAGAAAAGTCTTGAAGCCTTGATAAAAAACATAAATAATTATATGCAAACCACGGGCCAACTTATAAATTCAAACACCCAAGCCATTATCCATCTAGAAATGCAATTAAGTCAGTTGGCTACCACCATCAGTGAAAGAGAAAAAGAAAAATGGCCAAGCCAACTTGAACCTAACCCAAGAGCCCAAATTGGTCAACAATCTCAACCTGAAGGTCGATTCAACCATATAAATGCAATTCACACCTTAAGGTCTGAAACACAAGTAGACAATCTGGTAGGTATAACTGAGAATCAAGAAGATCAATCGACTGAACCACAGACTGATCAGACTAAGTCTGACGAGCCTAACTCAATAGAGGTTGATGAGCCATCCAAGCCAATTGCAGAACCCATCACTAGGTTCAAGCAAGTTGAGACATCAACCACCAATCCTATAGCTCTTTTTCCAAATAGACTTAGGTCCAACAGACACTCAGCCCACATGGATCAAATCTTAGAGATATTCAAACAAGTGAAAGTAAATATTCCTCTGCTAGATATGATCAACAAGTTTTCACTTACGTTAAGTTTCTCAAAGACCTATGCACAAAGAAGAAGACTATTAATGTTCTCAAAAAAGCCTTCTTGGTAGCTAGTGTGAGCTCATATCTTTCAAGCCACATACCAGTCAAGTACAAAGATCCAAGATCTCCTACAATCTCATGTGTCATTGGAGAAACCATCATTGATAGGGCCTTGTTAGACCTAGGGGCTAGTGTGAATATCTTACCTTATTCAGTCTATGAGAAATTGGGGATAGGAGAATTAAAGCCTACATAAATTATATTGCAATTGACAGACCGATCAGTGAGAATCTCCAAAGGAGTTGTAGAGGATGTGCTAATCAAGGTCAGTAATTTCATTTATCCTATGGATTTTGTGATCCTAAAAACTGAACCAGAGTCAAACCAAAAGGTCACATCCCAGTCATCTTAGATAGACCACTTTTAGCAACCACCAACGCCCTAATCAACTATCGCAATGGACTCATGAAGCTCTCATTTAGAAACATATCCATTGATCTTAATATTTTTAATCTTGAAAACAAAAAAGACCAATTAGTTGATGTAAACTTGATCCAAGATGAGATCTATGAGACCATTGACCTAGGGAAAGAAGATTTTAACTGTAATCTTTGGCCAAATCAAAAATTTGAAATAGCTTATGAAATTTTTTTATTTAGTGATCAGAGAGTTCATCCACAATGGCAACCACCTATTGAATCACTTGTAAAGATGAATTTTCTGAATGAACCAATTGAAGAAATTCAAGTCCTGGAGGTTAATGCCCTGCTTGATTCACCTCATCTACCTTATCCATTTGAATTTGTCAATCCAATATTTGATACGGGATAAGTGAGGCAGAATTAGTATGGTCTGGCTGAAGACGATAAACTTAGCACTCTTTGGGAGGCAACCCAAATTTTTTTATTTTATTTTAACTAATCTTCATTTTTTTTAGGAATAAAGGACTGCTCTGTGTGAAAACATCTGTCAATAATTTAGTCTGATTGAAGACAATAAACTTAGCACTTTTTGATAGGCAACCCAATTTTAGCTTTTGTTTTTGCTTTCTTTTGCATGTTGTTTAGATTAATCGAGCCTTGCTTCGTATCTTTTGTAGGGATTTGAAGATAAAATTGGATAAGTTGGGGGGAGAACTAATTTTGAAAAGACTTCTATATCAGGTGACATCTCTTTTTTTCTTTCTGTTTGCATGCATCCTTCATTTTTTCTACTCCATTGAGGACAATGTTGATTAAGTTGGGGGAGAGAATAAGAAAAAAATTAAATTTTTTTTTAAGTCCTCAAGTAAGTTAGCATTTAGCATTTAAACACTTGATTATACTTAAGAATCGAGTTAAATCAAGCATTTCTAAAAAAAAATTGATGTATAGATTAGAGAGTTTGTGAGATATTGAGAGATCAAGTATTAAGAAAACTCAATAAAGAGTTAAGTTTAGAACTTAAACAATTTTCTTTGAGTATTTCTAAATTTTTCTATCAGGATCAAAGAAGAGTTTACTTCTTATGGACTTGTGTAGAGTAACTACACATTTCTTCATATTTAAAAGAAAAAAGAGAAAAGTTTTCAAGTACTTCATGCTGAGTAACCGGGTCTCTTTGCCTAAGCAAGCATTGAGTTTCGCATCGAAAGGTATGAAGGACAAAGAAGCTTTATTGTAAAGCTAGTTTTAACTCATAGCCTGTTTGATTCGAGCAAGTAGATTCGAGGGGTATTCTATATCTAGTGCTCTCAAGCTATCTGATTTGGGAGTCATTAGCTGACAACTTGCCACATGGGTCAAACAGAAAGCTTAAGGGGTTAAGACACTCAATAATGGTACAACATAAAAAAAAAACAGCAACAATAAATGAAAGATGAAAGTAACAATATACTTGTCCATATGAGGTTAATGATTTGGAGATAAAAGTAGAAATAATTTAAAAAAAATTTAAAAAAAATTTAGTGGTCTTAGCTTAACTTCCATATTGATTAGTATTAATACTCTAATAACATACCTCACTCACGCTCTATTGAACATCAGTGGCTTTTTTGAAAATTGTTTGATGAAATTCAAAATTTTGAGTTAAAAGGCACTTAATTCTAAATTCTTTTTTTACTCGAGGATGAGTAAAGTTTAAGTTAGGAGGTATGATAAGTGGTATATTTTTATATTTATTGAAGTTATTTTTGATAATTTATGATACTAACATCTTCTTAAAAACCTAATTTTATGAATAAATTAGATTTTTTAATAAAAATAAATAATTAAAAAAAAATAAAATTAGAGCATATTTATGAAAAATAGATGTTGATTTAATTGAGCAATTTAAGCACCAAAATAATAAAAAAAATTTAAAAAATTTAATGTAGATTTTTTTTTATTTTTTAGGCAAAAATTGGAGCAAAAATCAAGCCAAAATATCCTAAAAAAATATTAAAAATTATCTTCGATGCATGATGGATCGATTGCTCGGCTCACAGAATCAAAAGCGCAGTCCACAGGAATAGTTTGTGGTCCACAGGCACGGTCTACAGTGGAACGAAGGCTTTTTGTGCTAATCGATGGTCCAGATCAAATCTGGAGCTCGATCCAACGGCTGTGGTGGTTTTCGACTTTGTTAAGGAGAGATTTGCACAATCCAATGGCTGAAATTTCATTTGGAGCACGATCGGATGGTCAGAAATGCATCTGACTTTGATAAGGATTAAAACATCAGATTTTGGGCTGATCTGGGCAGTTCAAAGGCGATCCGACGGTCAGAAATTAATGTAAAGGATATTATATGAATTCTAAGGGCTTTAGGACTCTTTTTTCTATCAAAAAAATATAAAAAAATTATCTATAAATAGAGGGTCTAGGAATAAGAGTAGAGAGAAGAAAAAATCAGAGAAAAAGTAAGAAAAAAATAGAGAAAAAAAATCAAAGAGCTTTAAGGATCAAATATTGGGAGATTATGGAGCTAGAGATCTTGATGCATGGCTAAATCCCTTCAATCCAGGAATATGATGAAGCCTGTAAACAGATTTTTATTTTTTTTTCTTGTATTTAATTTTTATGCAATAAAATTATACTTTTATTTCATATCTTTTTATTTTCTTTTGAGGTGTTGATCCAGCCTACATGACCTATACCCTCTATTGACGTGCCATGATCCCTGGATACGGTACGTGCTTTAGAGAGATAGATCATGGTATGATAGTTTAAATCTTATATCTTGTAATTAAATTTAGATAGTTTATACTCTAACAGTATGAGATGTAATCTACTGATACAGTCCGTATCTCTTATAGATAAGCTATAGTAATACCTTAATCACAAGAATTAATATTGCAACATAAGAAAAAAAAGAAAATAAATCTAATTTGCATGATGGATTTGGAATTCTTGAATTATTTCTCTAAATTATTTTTTTTCATAAATTAATTTATACTTTTAATTTAATTCTTACTATTCTATTTCTTTTTAATCATTCTATAATCAATTCTCTTTTATTTCTTCTTAAAAAAAAAGATAATCATCTTAAATTTCTGTAGAAACGATCTCGACTCATCCTATCTATATAGTTTGAGTTGATTTTTATTCTTGACCGCCTACGACAGCGATCATCCTACAAAGGATAACTTAGCCATCTTTCCTCGAAGGTAAGATTCACAAGTTGGATATGGCTCTGGGCTAAGAGAGCTAAGGATCCCATCTTTTTTCAATCTGTTTATCCTGTCCTCTCCAATATGGCCTATTCTATAGTGCCACAAGTACTTCTGATTAATTTCATCTCTGGGTCTCTTTTGGCCTATGGTAATTACTATTTGCTCATTTAGGTTCACATTCGCATCAACATACAAGTGATAAAGACTGTCAATTAAAAGACCTCGTGCAACCAATTTATTTTGTAAATAAATAAAAAAAAATATTTATTGAAACTAATTTTAAAATCTTCCTGTGCTAGCACAGACATGAAAATTAAATTCCTACTAGCTATAAAAACATAATAATAGTCTTTCAAATCTAATCTAACGTCAGATGGTAATCGAAGAAGATAAGTGCCAACGGCCTCTACAGCAACCTTTGCTCTATTGCCGACCTGAAGGATCATGTCACCTTTCTTCAACCTCCTACTTTCTATCAGACCCTGCATTGAGGTACATATACGAGCACTTGAGCTAGAGTCCAATATCCAACTACAAGTGGAAGAAACCATAAGGTTAGATTCAATTACGAGCATACCTTTGAAAGGTTTATCACCCTTTTTGATCTTTAGGCTCTCTAGGTATTTTAGACAGTTCCTCCTCCAGTGACATTCAGTATGACAGTGAAAATACTTTTCCTTTACCTCAGCCATCTTTGGACCATCCTTCTTCGGTTTGCTCTCTTTCTTCTGCTTCTTTGCAGATTTAGCCTTCTTCCTTCCAACAGACTTTCTCTTGGAAGAAGAAGTCCACTCCACAGCAAGAACAGAGCCTCTTAAACTCTTTAAGATACCCTCCGTTGTGACCAACATATTGACAAGTTTAAGAATAGTGTAGTCAAGTTTGTTCATATGAAAATTCATGATAAATTGACTAGATGAACTGGTAAGGGATTGAAGGATCAGATCCATCTGCAATTCCTTTTGCATATCCAGCCCGAGCTTTTCAAGCTCCTCAATATCCTCGATCACTATCATATAGTGCTCATGGACAGACTGCCCTTCGTGCATCTTCAAGTTGAAGAGTCTCTTGGATATTTCAAAGCATGCAGTATGGCTTTGCTCACCATACAACTCTTGTAGGTGAGGAATCATAGCCCAGATAGTGGGCATATGCTCGTGCTGACTTTGTAACTCGTTTGACATAGACACCAGCACATAGCACTTAACTCGACTATCTTCATCCGTCCACTTCTCAAAAGCAGCTCTCTGCTCAGCAGTAGGATGGTTTGGCAACACAACGGGATCCTGGTCGAGAACATGGCTTAATTTTTCTGAAGTCAGGATAATCTTGAGGTTTCAAAGCCAGTCTTTGAAATTATTAACGATAAAATGATTGGTTTCAAGGATGCGAGCTAGAGTGTCTGAGGCTGACATAATGGTTTTACTGCAAAAGTAAAGATTCAAGTTAGACTTTTGTACTTAATTTTTTTAATTTACTTCTAGGGATTTTAAGATGCAAATAATGACTTCCACTAATTTTTTAGATCTCTCCACTCTTCGAGAAGAAAATGAAAACCCTAACATGACAAAGGATTCTGTGGGTGCTGGGGTCCCATCGATGACATGCACCTCACATAATAGTTATTGGTAACATGCACACCGATGCGTGGGCAACTCTTTATCCAAATGCTTCACTAAGCATGTTGCAGCTACTTGATCTCTAAGTCATATAGGCTCTGTTGGGAATAGTGTCCCAAAGTCAATCATCAGCTTGTTGACGGTTGTGCTCTTTCTTGTATTAGTATATGAATTATAAATAAATAAAAGTTATTTTAGTATTTTTCATCACAAATTATTTCATCTTCTAATGAACTCTTGTGTTGTAGTGAAGTCCTTAGGATTATTTAGACTCGACAAAGGAGGATTTATCTTTTAGTCCTTAAACCTATTCACGACCAAATGATACATTGTTACCAAGGACGATAATGTTTATCAAGCATAGGTCGTTGTGTGCCATATGGGTTGGTTGTCCTCTTAACCAAGGAGTGTGGAGACACTGGTATGGCATATAGATGAGATGTAAGGGTACAGCTGCACTGAACGTGACCGACTCCAGAGTTTTTTCTGCTGTCAAGATTTGCTCTGATGGGATATAGGTATAACTGTCCCTCCGACCTGAGACCGCTATGGTGACTTGCAAGCAACTCACTGCACTTAGGCACTAGACTACCTGAATTTTTAATTCAGTGATGGAAGACTACTGGGTGTAGTCAAGTACTTGACTTGTCGGTGCGTGCGTCAAGATGGGATTGACCACTCCAGTTCAGGAGCTATGTATAGTCGTATTTCAATTTAGCAAAACCTTGGCCAGGGTAGTCCTAGTGAGGAGTCACAGGACTGTTTGAGTTGAGCATGATTTGGATGATCTAATCAGGGTTGACAGTTTAACCCTGAGTCATCCCAAACACAGGGATCAAAAGGGATGAATTATACAGTAACCATATTCACGTAGGTTCTATATGTTGCGATTGCGACTATTCGACCTATCCAGACATTGGATACCATTACTAGATGATCACTTCGATTAGTATAGGAATTGGTTTCTGTGCTACCGACTTAGGTTCGAACCTGCGGGGTCACACACATTAGAGGTTCCTATCTGATCTGATGGCTGGTGAAGGGTCCCACTGGACTGGGACTCTTCGACCAAGAGTCCAAATACTCGAAGACTCTGTGATTGAGAATCAGGATTCTCTGATCACGAGTTTCACACATTTTGGGTATCGGGGTCAAGAGTCCCACTGGTTTGGGACTCTTCGATCAAGGTTTCATATTGATGGACTTTGATGCCCGATTGCCCATCGAATTTAGACTCAGTATTTATGAGAGATTTAATTAGTGATTTGATCACTAATTAACTCAATTTGATTGAGTAATTATTTTTGGATCAAGTCCAATTGAATTGGATTCAGTTGGGTTTGACCCGATTAGGTTAAGAGTTGACTTAATCACCGAGGTGGTTTGGTCCCTGATCTGATCAGGGGTTGGACTTAGTCAATTTATGATTTGATTAGAACTTTATTGAGCCTAATTAAGCCTAATTGTGTTAAGTTTAATTTAGTCTAACTGTGCCTAACCTATTTTAATAAGGTTGGTTCAATTAGGTTTGAAACCACCTTTGATTTATCTCCCTGTGCCACTTCACTCACCTGCGCCTATTTCAATTCACGAGAAACAAGTTCTTGTGAATTTTCTCCCATGCAGAAGCCTTCCCACACCCCTTCTTTGTGCACCATTTGGGTGGATAATGATAAGGTTGGTTGGCCATTCAAATTCAAAGGATGTTTGAATTTGAATGGGCAACAAATCCTATGCGCCACCCCTTTCTTTTGTGCGCCACTTATTCTACACGAGAAAAGGTTTCTGGTGAAAACTCTCCATGCACAAACAAGCCCACGCCCCTCTCTTCTCAAGCCAAGAGTGGATAAAGATTGGTTGGTTGGCTTTTGAATTCAAGTGAGCAACCACCTAGCTTTATCTTCTCACGCTGTAAAAATGCTGTAAAGATACATCTTGCACTGTTTTAAAAGAAATGAGAAGGTGGGGCATGCGATATCTGATCTGAGAGAGAAAAGGGGGCATCAAATAGACCCTCTACATGAGAAAAGAAAAGAAAAGAAGAGAAAAGAAAAGAGAGAGTGGGCACAAGGTTTTTCTTGGAGTACCCTAAGGTTTCTGCCTAGGGTTCGAGAAGTGAGAAGGTGAGCTACGAGTGTCGTGAGCCCACCAAACTTTAGGAAGAGCTTCATCAACCACTCAAGTATATCTATTGATGATTCAGAGTATCCGATGAGTCGACAGATCAAGATCGAAGGAGTTCGATCAGCATCGGTCGTCGAAAGGGTTCTGCAATGAATTAGCATTCGTGAAGAGCCGATCAGATCGGAAGCTTCATGTGGATGATCCACAGAGGCCAGACATACTGTGTGGCTGTATTGCAATGATCAAACCTCTTCAACGATGATCAAACTGCAGCGATCGACTACCTGCACGAAGGTAATGTGTTCTGAACACATAACAGTAAAATATTTACTGTAGAGAATTCAAAATTTTAAATTTAAATGCATGCTATATATATCATATTTAGATCCTTATGTAGGATTAATATATATTAATTAATTAGATTAATTAATAATTTTCACTGTAAAATTATAATTTTGAAAAAGTTTTAAAATTACTATTTTACCCCTGCACTGAAATTCCCACAAATGGTGTCAGAGCCAGGTTCTAAAATATGATATACATTTGTATGCGTAGATTAAGTAGTAATCTAAAAGTTTAAATTTGAAATTTGAATTTAAAATTTGAAATTCAAAATTTGAAATTTGAATTTTGAAATTTAAAATTCAAAATTCAAAATTCAAAATTCAAAATTCAAAAATTTAAAATTTAAAATTTAAAATTTAAAATTTGTTTAAAATTTCAAATTTGAAATTCAAAATTTAAAATTCAAAATTTGAAATTCAAAAATTTAAAATTTGAAATTTAAAATTTGTTTGAAATTTAAAATTTGAAATTTAAAATTTAAATTTTGAAATTGGTATATTTAGATATACTTGATCCAAGTAGCAAGTAGTCTAATTGGGTTGGTTGCCATGGTCATCCGATCATAGGAGAAAAGTAAGGTTTAAAGGCTCTCACCTTCCATTCGATGGGGTTCTCCTATGGCGGTAGGGGTGTCGATGCAATTATATCCCATGCAGACGAAGCAGCGAAAGGACTTAATTGTAAAGATTCAATTATAAAATTTATCATGAATATGTTAGATTAGATCTAAAGGAATATTCATGATTTATTTTGATTGAGTTATTTTCTGTTATGTAATTAGCAATAGGATTGCTGTTTATGAAATGTGCTGATCCGTTTGTGAAATGGTCAACACATTTGGTGAACAGAAAATAAAACCTTTCAAATTTGAAAATTATTTTTGAAATGCCAAACCCTGACCCATCAGCCTAAATACTTAATTAAAAGAATTAAGTATTGTCTAGTTGGTCTAGAATTATGAATTAAGACCTAAGATAATTGCATAACTTGTGGGTCAATGGATTAGATGGATTAGGTCCATAATTGGGTTAGACCTAAGGTCAGCTTAAAGAAATGGATTAAATTAGAGTAATTGGTCAAATCTAATCAAAAATTGAATTAGATTAGGTCAAGGACACTCTAGACTCAACTCCAATAGTTGTAGTTGAATGGGTCCATGTCTTTAACTAGACCGAGATGGACTTAATTCATGGCTATGCGGTTGAACTCTATTTACTAAGTTGATCAAATTAAAACTAATCAACCGGTTGGTGTCTAAGGTAAGTTAAGTAGTCTGACCAGTGGTTTTTAAGTGGGAGCTACTCGCATTGATTCGATCTCTGACGAGTTAATGGCTTATCCCCACCACTGATCTCACTTACCTGTCCAACCTAGTGAGTTAGGTTTTGATTAGATTACTTGATGATTAGGGCTCACCCATGTCATTAGGTAAATCAGTGTAACTGATTTAGGTGCTCCTAATACCGGCTTTAATTAAATCCTTTTTAATCTGACTTGGTGAAGTTAGTGGGAGGATTGAAATTGGCTGGTTAATTTCTTCTTTTCTATCCTTTAATAAAAATCCTAAAAAATTATTAGGTGCCTAAAATGATTAAGTTATAGTGATAACTAAGTCATAGCCTCCCATTAAGTGAGTGATAATGAGTCCATTAGTTTAATAATCACTGGAGGCCCAAAGGCCTGGTGCTTATTGACTAATGGAATTATCATTCATAATATGATAATTTGGTTGAGTCTTTCTGATGGTGGTCAAATTGGCCGGCCAAAGTCGGGCCTAATCATTTATTGGTCTGATTCACCAAATCAAGTCATGTTAATAGTTGGACCTAACCAGATCTTTTCAGTGGAGGCCAAAGCCTATTGATTAGGTTCTGGGGCAAAATCAATTACTAGAAGTTGTTTAGAGAAACAACTGGTTATGAACTTACCCATAGATGCACATGGGTTGACCAACCAAAGTTGATCTCGTGTGTGGTTTGTGTGGATTCTAGTACCCGCTAAGGAATTAAAGTAATTCCTTGAATTGGAGGTTGAGGCTACCAGTTCGTAAAAATATTAGGAGAAACTTTAGACTAAAGTCCAAGTCTTTAGTATTAATAATTTATATACTAATAAAGGTCTGATTTTCCTTTATGCAGCTATGGCCACTACCCTGTCGCTCTGGTCATTATTAGATAATGACAAGCTCATGGGACCTAATTTCGATAGCTGGTATCAAAAATTGAAAATCATCCTTGAGCATGAGCGGATCCTTTATGTAGTAACGGATCCGGCACCTGAGGAGCCAGCCCCGAACACTAGAGGGATGGTTCGAGATACTGACCAGAAGTGGCTCAACGATCGCACCACCATTCGATACATAATGCTGGCAGCAATGAATGATGAGTTCAGCCGTAGGTTCGAGAACGCCCAACCGCAGGAGATGCTTCAAATGTTGAACGACTCTTTTGGCATGCCTGACGATGTTGAAAGGTATAAAACTAGTTGTGCCATTTTCAATGCTCGAATGAGGGATGGGGCCTCAGTCACCGATCATATACTGTACATGATCGAAATGATTGAGCACCTAAGTAAACTGGGCTTTTCCTTGCACGACTAGCTCGGTAAGGATGCGATCCTTAATTCTTTGCCAAAATCCTTCCTCCCCTTCCTTACTCATTTTTGGATGACAAAGCCTGCAGTAAACTACCACGGTTTGTTGGGGTTGCTGCAGAACTTTGAGAAGGATCACCAGCTCCATAAGGAGTCAGTGAATGTTGTGGGAGGATCTTCTTCTGGTCATCGATCCTTTAAGAAAGGGAAGAAGAATAAGAAGAAGAAGAAGAATAAGAAGGTACAGCCGCATGCTGGGACATCTGTACAGGGTCAGACCAAGAAGTACAAGCCCGATCAGAGCCAGGCGGAGTGCTTCTTTTGCAAGAAGCATGGGCACTGGAAGAGGAAATGTCCTCTATACATTGCCTCCCTGGATCCGAACAGGCCAAAGAAGAAGCAAGGTAATTATATGATAATACCTTGCAACTTTTTTATTTGTGATACTACTGCTTAGATATTGGATACCAAAAGTCCTTATCATATCTATAATTCGATGCAGGATCTGCAGGTCAGTAGGAGATTTGATGAAGGTGAGAGGTTCCTGAATGTTGGAGATGGAAGCAAAGTTTCAATTCTAGCTTTAGGAATCATGAACCTTGTAATCAATTCTCGTAAAGTAATTCTAAGTGAATGTCACTATTGTCCAAGTTTTTTATTAAATATTATTTCTGTAGGCCTTTTGGCCATGTACAGTTATAAATTTTTAATAAAAAAAATGTTTACAATATCATTTTGAATGGTGTTACAATGCTTGTTGGATAACTAAATAATAGAATTTACTTACTATCACAGCCTGTTAATGTGGTTCAAACCTTCAGTAAACATCCTAGAATGGATAATATGTTAGAAGTCTACCTTTGACACTGTAGACTAGGTCATATCAATAAGAACAGGATAAACAAGTTGGCTCAAGAAGAAATTCTTGAAGTTGGTGATTGTGAATCACTTCCAACCTATGAGTCCTGTCTTCTTGGAAAGATGACCAAGTCACCTTTTACTGGAAAAGGTGAGCGAGCCAGTGAACTCTTGGGTCTGGTACATTCTGATGTATGTGGACCTATGAGCTCAAGTGCAAGAGGTAGATATTTCTACTTCATAACCTTCACAGACGATCTATCGAGGTATGGGTATGTCTACTTAATGAAGCATAAGTCGGAGTCGTTTGAAATGTTCAAACTATTCCGAATGAGGCAGAAAAATAAACTGAAAAGTGTATTAAAACTCTTCGATCTGATCGAGGAGGTGAATACCTTTCCAATGAGTTTCTGACATATCTTGAAAAGAATGGGATTCTCTCTCAGTGGACTCCTCCTGGAACACCACAGCATAATGGTGTGTCTGAAAGGAGGAATCGGACCTTGTTGGACATGGTTCGATCCATGATGGGGTTTGTTGGTCTGCCGATCTCCCTCTGGGGATATGTGCTCAAATCGGCTTGTTACCTTCTAAATAGGATTCTGAGTAAGTCTGTAACCAAAACACCATATGAGATATGGATAGGACATAAGCCAGTACTCTCGCACCTTAGGATTTGAGGGTGTCCGGCTTATGTTAAACGTTTAATTACGGATAAGCTTGGACCTAGGTCTGACAAGTGTTATTTCATAGGGTATCCAAAAGAGACCAAAGGGTATTATTTCTACCTAGCTGATGAGCAAAAGGTGTTTGTCAACCTTAAGATAATCTTTTTGAAAAAAAAGTTCTTTGGTGAAGGGACTATTGCCTCTAAGATCAAACTTGAGGAAGTTCGATAGGTGGAAAAATCGACACAAGTTGCTGAACCTGAACCGAATTTGGTCATATCAGATCCGGAGCCCATTGTTCCTGCACCCTTAAGGCGGTCTGGTAGAGTACCACATTAACTGGACAGATACTATGGTTTCTTGGTCCGGGATGGCGATCCTGTCAAACTTGATGAAAATGATGAGGATCCGATCACCTACATGGATGCAATGCAGAGACCTGACTCTGAGAAATGGCTAGAGGCCATGAAATCCAAAATGGAGTCCATGAAGGTCAACGATGTGTGGACATTGGTTGACCCACCCAAAGGAGTAAAACTCATAGCGTGTAAGTGGGTCTTCAAGAGGAAGAGAGGCGCAGATGAAAAGGTGGAGACCTATAAAGCCCATCTGGTTGCCAAGAGATATCATCAACATTATGGTATAGACTATGATGAGATGTTTTCTCCTGTGGCAATGCTGAAATCCATTCGAATTATGCTTGCGATAGCTGCCCATCTGGACTACGAAATCTGACAGATGGATGTGAAGACAGCTTTTCTAAATGGAGAGCTGGATGAAGAGGTGTATATAATACAACCTGAAGGGTTCACATCTACAGATGAGTCTAAGGTGTGCAGGCTATAGAGGTCCATTTATGGACTTAAGCAGGCATCCTGGAGTTGCAACATACGTTTTGATAGGACGATCAAAACGTATGGCTTCGTTAAGAATGGAGAAGAACCCTGCATTTATAAGTGGGCTAATGGTCCAGTAGTGGTATTTCTTGTATTGTATGTGGATGACATTCTCTTAATCGAAAATGATGTTCCTGCATTACAAAGAATAAAGATTTGGCTGTCGTCACAGTTCTCTATGAAGGATCTGGGAGAAGCTTCATACATCCTAGGGATGAGGATCTATAGGGATAGATCTAAAAGATTGCTTGGCTTATCCCAGTCCACGTACATTGATACTATACTGAAGAGGTTCAGTACGGAGAATTTCAAGAAAAGCTATCTATCGATAGGCTATGAAATTTCTCTCTCGAAGAGGGATTGTCCGACAACACCTCAAGAGAGAGAGTGTATGGGTAGAATTCCATATGATTTGGCAGTGAGATCTATCATGTACGCCATGATATGTACATGACCAGATGTGGCATACTCACTAGGGCTAGTGAGTAGATACCAATCTGATCCAGGGGAGAATCACTGGAAGGTTGTTAAAACCATCCTGAAGTATTTAAGAAATACTAAGGACCAGTGGCTTGTTTATGGTGAATCGGACTTGAGACTTATGGGGTTTACAGACTCTAGTTTCTAGTCTGATCACAATGACAGCAAGAGTGTGTCGGGATTTATTTTTACCCTTAATGGAGGGACTGTCTGCTGGAAGAGTTCCAAGCAGCACACTGTGGCTGATTCAGTTTGCAAGGCAGAGTATGTCGCTGCATCAGATGTTGCCAAAGAAGCGATGTGGCTGAGAAAATTCATCACCGAGCTCGAAGTAGCACCCTCCCTTGTTGGTCCAGTTCTGCTCTACTGTGACAACTCTGGAGCCATTGCTCAGGCGAAGGAACCGAAGGCACACCAGCGGATGAAGCATATTTTGCGTCGCTACCATCTTATCCAAAAAATCATGGATCGAGATGATGTGGACCTTCAGAAGATCGACAAAATGGAGAACCTGACCGACCCATTCACTAAAGCCATTGCAGTGAAGGAGTTTGATGACTTCAAGTCGAAGATGGGTATTAGATACTGCACCGATTGGCTTTAGGCCAAGTGGGAGATTGTTAGGAATAATGTCCCAAAGCCAATTGTCAGCCTATTGACGGTTGTGCTCTTTCTTGTATTAGTATATGAATTATAAATAAATAAAAATTATTTTGATATTTTTCATCATAAACTGTTTCATCTTCTAATAAACTCCTATGTTGTGGTGAAGTCCTTAGGACTATTTAGACTCGACAAAGGAGGATTTGTCGTTTAGTCCATAAACCTGTTCGCGACCAAATGATACGTTGTTACCAAGGACGACAACGTTTATCAAGCATAGGTCATTGTGTGCCATATGGGTTGGTTGTCCTCTTAATCAAGGAGTGTGGAGACACTGATATGGCATACAGGTGAGATGTAAGGGTACATCTGCACTGAACATGACCGACTCTGGAGTTTTTTCTGCTGTCAAGATTTGCTCCGATGGGATATGGGTATAACTGTCCCTCTGACCTGAGACCGCCACGGTGACTTGCAAGCAACTCACTGCACTTAGGCACTGGACTACCTGAATTTCTAATTCAGTGACGAAAGGCTGCTGGGTGTAGTCAAGTACTTGACTTATCGGTGTGTGTGTCAAGATGGGATTGACCACTCCAGTTCAGGAGCTGTGTACAGTCATATTTTAATTTAGCAAAACCTTGGCCAGGGTAATCCTAGTGAGGAGTCATAGGACTGTTTGAGTTGAGCACGATTTGAATGATCTAATCAGGGTTGACAGTTTAACCCTGAGTCATCCTAAACACAGGGGTCAAAAGGGATGAATTATACAGTAACCATATTTGCATAGGTTCTGAGTGTTGTGATTGTGACTATTCAACCTATCCGAATATCGGGTACCATTGCTAGATGGTCACTTCGATTAGTATAGGAATTGGTTTCTGTGCTACCGGCTTAGGTTCGAACCTACGGGGTCACACACATTAGAGGTTCCTATCTGATCTGATGGCTAGTGAAGAGTCCCACTGGACTGGGACTCTTTGATCAAGAGTCCAAATGCTCGGAGACTCTATGATTGAGAATCAGGATTCTCTGATCATGAGTTCCACACTTTTGCGTACCAGGGTCAAGAGTCCCACTGGTTTGGGACTCTTCGATCAAGGTTTAATATCAATGGACTTTGATGCCTGATTGTCCATCGAATTTGGACTCAGAATTTATGAGAGATTTAATTAGTGATTTGATCGCTAATTAACTCAATTTTATTGAGTAATTATTTTTGGATCAAGTCCAATTGAATTGGATTCAGTTGGGTTTGACCCGATTAGGTTAAGAGTTGACCTAATCATCGAGGTGGTTTGGTCTCTGATCTGATCAGGGGTTGGGCTTAGTCAATTTCTGATTTGATTACAATTTTATTGAGCCTAATTAAGCCTAATTGTATTGGGTTTAATTTAGTCTAATTGTGCCTAACCTATTTTAATAAGATTGGTTCAATTAGGTTTGAAACCACCTTTGATTTATCTCCCTGCACCACCTCACTCACCTGCACCTATTTGAATTCACGAGAAACAAGTTCTCATGAATTTTCTCCCATGCAGAAGCCTTCCCACACCCCTTCTTTGTGCACCATTTGGGTGGATAATGATAAGGTTGGTTGGCCATTCAAATTCAAAGGATGTTTGAATTTGAATGGGCAACAAATCCCATGCACCACCCCTTTCTTTTGTGCGCCACTTATTCTACACGAGAAAAGGTTTCTCGTGAAAACTCTCCATGCACAAAGAAGCCGATGCCCCTCTCTTCTCACACCAAGAGTGGATAAAGATTGGTTGGTTGGCATTTGAATTCAAATTCGATTTGAATTCAAGTGAGCAAGCACCTAGCTTTATCCTCTCACGTTGTAAAAATGCTGTAAAGATGCATCTTGCACTGTTTTAAAAGAAATGAGAAGGTGGGGCATGCGATATCTGATCTGAGAGAGAAAAGGAGGTGTTAGATAGACCCTCTACATGAGAAAAGAAAAGAAAGTAAGAGAAAAGAAAATAAGAGAAAAGAAAAGAGAGAGTGGGTGCAAGGTTTTTCTTGGAGTACCCTAGGGTTTCTGCCTAGGGTTCGAAAAGTGAGAAGGTGAGCTACGAGTGTCGTGAGCCCACCAAACTTCAAGAAGAGCTTCATCAACCTCTCAAGTACATCTGTTGATGATCCATAGCATCTGAGGTATCAGTAGATCAAGAGCGAAGGAGTTCGATCAGCATCGACCGTCGAAAAGGTTTTGCAACGAACTAGCATTTGTGAGGAGTCGATCAGACCGGGAGCTTCGTGTGGACGATCTGCAAAGGTCAGACATACTGTGTGACTATATTACAATGATCAGACCTTTTTGATGGTGATCAGACTGCAGCGATCGACTACCTGCACGAAGGTAATGTGTTCTGAACACATAACAGTAAAATGTTTACTGTAGAGAATTCAAAATTTCAAATTTAAATACATGCTATATATATCATATTTAGATCCTTGTGTAGGGTTAATACATGTTAATTAATTAGATTAAATAATAATTTCTGTTGTAAAATTATAATTTTAAAAAAGTTTTAAAATTATCGTTTTACCCCTGCACTGAAATTCCCACAGGCTCACCTAACAGTTATTGCCCACACTTCTTAGTTAAGCCCGACCTACCGTTCACAAGCAGGTGCAAGGTTGTCATTGGATTCCTCACCTAACAATTATTGGGTCCAACTCCATCCTTACTCTGGAGTAACTCTTTGCTAATAGAGTGGTTGCATGTTCCTAATGCAATTAAACCACTATGACCTGCTGAGAACAATCAGTGTCGGTAACACGTCGGCATATCTACAATGGTAGAAGACCTATGGACTTAATATTTATGGAGAGGTTTGGGTTTAGGTATCATCAAATCAGTCATCATATGACTGATCTAACTAACATGGGCCAAACCAAAATGCTAAGCAACCTAATTCAAGATCCAATCTTTCAAATTGACCAGATAAGTGGAGAACGGTGGGGATCCCCCCGTTGCCTTCCTTAGACACCAATGAATTCACTAGGTCGGCTAACGAAACTGATTAAATAACTATATCTCATTAACTTACCTTAGACACCAGTAGGCCGATTGATCATAATTGGTTAGCTCAAGCGTATCGGGCTCAAACCAACGAGCCAAATTAGGTCCTTAGATTAATTGATTCTATATATGGGACTCAATCGATTTGATCAATAACAATTGTATGATCAGTAACTTAATTGATCTAACTCAATTCAATACTTGACTCAGTTTGACCAATTACTTAATTGAATTAGACCCATATGACTCAAATAAAAAAACTTAGATGTAATCCTATTACATGACCTAATATTTAATTTTTTCATGACTAAAACTCTCATGCACAAACATAAATTTTAGATTTTAAAATTATATTTTAGATCTAAATTCTTTACATTAAAGTAAATTTTAAAATATGAAAATAATTTTCAAATTTTAACGTAGAAACATATATCATATATATGCATGTATAATTAGATCTAAACAAAATTTCAAATCTAAGCATGATATCATATATCTCATATACTAGTCATGAATAAGATTAAAAATAAATTTATGATCTAAATATGCAATCATATATTACACATTTGAATCAAAATTTAGATCATAAAAAATTTTAGATTTTAAGCATGCATCTATATTTCACATGAATATTAACTAGAACTCTTTCTAGATCAAAATTTAGATCTATGCATGCAACAATATATCAACTATATATTCTAAAACTAAATCCAAAATTAGATTTCAAATTTAAAGATCTATCCATACATCATATGTATTAAGAAAAAATTAATTTTGAAATCTTTTTAAAAAATATGTATATCAAAATTCAATATATGAAAATCCATGGCTCTGATACCACTGTTGAAATTTGGAGTTTGAAGCATGCATATGTATTTCTAAACTTAATTTTCTAAACACCACAATAGAAAATAAAATTAAAATAATTTTAATTTAAATTTTGCATACATAAAAATATAAAAGCACATGAATCTATTTCATATGCTGAAATTGATATGTACTGAAATTTAAATTATAATCAAATCACATACTTTTTTTGTAATTTCTTTCTTCAAATCTGGATCTAAAAGAGACGAGACTCTTTGTTAGCCATACAAGTATCCAACTTCTATGAGTATCTACTTAAGATCAGCCTGAAACAGTTCTCTAAGATCTAAATTTTGATTCTCCAAAATTCAGCCTGCTGAATCTAAACAAAACCTGGATCGCGATCAACGTTTGATCTTTCTTCTTGATCCTTATCTTTTCTTTCTCTCTAGCCTTTCTCTTTTCCTTGTAGTGCTATGAGAGATCAACAACTAGCAGATGCAGGGCCGCCCAACACCTTGGGCGTGTGCAAAACTTGGGATGCGCGTCCCAAGTATGGGGCGTGTATGGGATGCCCAAGGGAGAAGAAGAGAAAGGGAGAAGGAAGAGGGGTGTGGGGAGCTTTTTGGGCATAGAGAGGGAGAGGCTTGGATAGTCTTAGGACCTTAGAGGAGGTCCTTTTTTATAGGCATGAAGATTAAATCCTATTCAATCATATAATACAAGTTCTACTTGCATTAGGATTCCTATTAACTTAAGTTATCTAACTTACATTAGAAAGCCCATTAGGCATCAACTATTGGAGCCCTTGTACCCATAATTAGACATCCTTTTTACACCCAAGAGACACCCCATATGAGAACTAAAGGCCCTCTAATCAATAGACATGCCCAAATTGAACAATTCAAAGTGGCGCCCCATAATAACTATCAAAGAGATTCATAAGGGACTTGCATCCTTAATTTATGTGATTCATAACCTTAGACACCCAACAATTGGAGTCTCATAAATCTTATTCATATAGATAATCAGTAAATAATTAAGTTAGAATTAACTTATCAAATAAGTAATATTAACTGAAAGAGAAATTGGATCCAACCATGTGCTAGCAAGGTTACCATGAACCCAATGGATTTCTCTAAATCCAATTGATACTTCATAAGCTCAATTACTAATTTCAGACATGATCCCTTTCTTGTGTGACCTCATAGATTTAATTCTATCTAGTAGTAAGATATACAATAATTTATATCATTGTATCATTGAAACTCTTTTCAATGGATTGAAATAATTTTATTTTAACTCAATAAAGAATTATTGATCCAAAATAACCCTAGTGAGCTCTCACAATCCACCAGTGACACCTAGCAGTATATAGTGACAACCCAATAGAACTAAAATGAACCTCTAGATATAGTTAACATATGATTCAGTCTCTATCATGAGTCCCAATTAGATGGCAGGTCATGGATAAATCGTCAAACCTCAACATCAGTCATATGATAGATTCGATTAGCTCAAGTCTAGATATGATATCTATAAAAACTTTTTTTCATCAATCACTCTACTGTGGCTACAGATTCATGGACTTAGCTTCTCAAATCTCATAGGACTACTCCTGTCTATCAAAGTTGATAGATCATATCTTGATGCATATCCTACTCCTATAGTGGACCAACTGTCATCAATATCCACTATAAGAGCTCATTGAGACCCATGTTTATGTGTCAATCAAACTCCAACAGCCTCTCTGCGAGCAGTAGTACCATCTCAAATAAAAGGACCAGTAACACAACTACAACATTGAGACAATTACTGACGATTGAATAGAAATCCAAGTGATGTCTCGTATAATCATACTCAGTGCTAGTTGTTCTCTAACAACCATCCGTACTCATTGTCTTGTATCTCTACATAGTAGATTAGAGATCCATCTATCCTGAAGGAAGTGATTTGTGTGCTAGTCTATCCGGATCTATCACCATCCTCATGATGATCCTATGACCGGGATCCTTTAAGAATTAAATACATATCTCTAATTCTCAACACCTTGAGAATATATATCGAAACTAATTCCATGGATGATTCAAGAACACATTATACTTGAATGAAAATGAATTTTTTCTTTTATTAATCATATCAATATATTAAGTACAAAATTATGCTCTAGATAAATTATAATGTGACAGCCATATTAGCTTTTAGGACATACATTTAACACCTACCAGTCATCAAATCATATCTTCCCTCTCTAGAGAAGAAAATCCTAGACACCATGTGGTGGAGCAACCTCATCTCCACACTCAGATCCTTGGCTTCAATTTTTAAAAATCCTTCTACATCTTCTCTTCCAAGGATAGTCTTGAGTCTAATTTTCTTTTTGGGAAGCCCATCTAGGCAACTACCCTCATAAGGCATCTGAAGGAGTCTACCTAGTCTAGATGCATTCAGAATAATTTGGACACCCTTCACCATAGACCTCAAAACTCCATCAGAGAAGTTTAAATTTGAGTAAAATTCTTTGACAAGATCAATATACACAGGTTCAGATAAATTGTAGAAAAATCTCCATCTTTGTTTAATCAATTTCTCTCTAATGAAAAAACCATCACTCCTCAAGAAACAAAAATCTGCATTTCTTCCCTGAGCTACTTTTCTTGTAGATAGAGGGATCTTACTTGGTGTAATCAATGTAGAAGCTTGAGTTGGTGCTCGAGCTGCCTTCTTCCTTCGTTCCTCAGCCTCCAAAGACCTTATAGACTTCCTTCTTTGCAGCAACCTCATTTTGGGAGCCATTGTCCCAAAAAGAGGAGGAAAATCGGTCAAAAGGGTAGAGAGGGATGAGAGATGAATGGAAATGAAGAGGAGAAGAGGGTTTAGGAGTGTTTCTCACAGATTTTGCAGGTTAGGACTTGAAATTTAGTGAAGATTATGAGGGCAAGCTATGAGAGAGAGAGATAGCTTAAGAATTTGGGATGATGATCCAAAGTTTTGTGAGGTTTTGAGGTTGGTGGAGATCTAAGAGAAGATTCTTAAGTTTGGGATGAGAGGAAGAGAAAGGATTTTGGGGTTAGAGTCACCCCAAATGGGTTTTAAATGAAATAGAAAATCGATTGGCTCAAGGGATGAAGACCATACCCATTCAATTGGGACATCCCATGGGACGCCCCATCTAGGGTTGCATCAGGTGATGGAAAAAAATTTAAAAATGAAGAAAAATTCAAGAGAAAAAATTTAAAAAGACCTATATCGACTTGAGATGATCATAAAGAGTCTAGATAAATTTTGATATATTTTTTGATGAAATATTTCAATGAAAAAAAATTTGAGATTGTATCTGAATAGCACTGATTATTTTTTAATTATCTTAAAAAAATTTTAAAAAAAAATAGATACCTCCTAAAATTAAGATAATGAAGTCAAGAGATTTTGGATAGATTTTGGGAGTAAAATTATGATTGAAGTTCATGCAGAAGGATATAAGATGTCCAATTCTCTTTAAATTTCATAAAATTTATTTTTATTTAGTGTTTTGGTGAAAATATCAGCTAGTTGTTTTTCAGTATTTACGTATTCAAGTGTTATATTATTATTTTGAACATATTCTCTTATGAAATAATGTCTAATTTTAATGTGTTTTGACTTAGAGTATTGGAGTGGATTTTTTGTCAAATTAATGGCACTAGTATTATCACATCTTATGGGAATATTTTTTAGTTCAATATCAAAATCTATGAGTTATTGCTTAATCCACAGGATTTGAGCACAGCAACTTTCAGCTGTAATGTATTCGGCATTGGCCGTAAACAATGCTATCGAATTTTGCTTCTTGCTAAATCAAGAGATTAAGTTCACTCCTAAAAATTAGCAAGTTCCACTAGTACTTTTTCTATCTAATTTACATCCAACAAAGTTAGCGTCTGAGTAACCTATTAAGTCCATAGAAGATTATTTTGAGAACCAAAGTCTTAGGTTTTGTGTTTCTTTTAAGTATCTAAAAATTCTCCTAAAAGCATTTAAGTGAGATTCCTTAGAATTTGACTGATATCTAGCACACATACATACATTGAATATTATATCAAGTCTACTAGTAGTAAGATATAATAAAGAGCCTATCATGCCTCTATAGAGCTTTGAATCAATATTTTTATCATGTTCATATTTTTTTAATTTACAAGAAGTGGTCATAGGTGTACTTACAATTTTTGAGCTCTCCATTTCAAATTTCTTTAATAATTCTCTTGTGTACTTACTTTGGATGATGGAGATCCCTTTCTTCATTTGCTTAATCTGGAGTCCAAGAAAGAAAGTGAGTTCTCCCATCATGCTCATCTCGAACTCTCCCTACATGAGCTTGGCAAATTCTTGACACAAATCTTCATTAGTAGATCCAAATATAATATCATCAACATATATCTATATAACTAGAATTTTTTTATCTTTTCTTTTTATAAATAGAGTTGTATCAACTTTTTCTCTTGAAAAATTATTTTTTAATAAGAACTTACTTAATATTTTATATCAGGCCCTAGGAGCTTATTTTAATCCATACAATACTTTATTTAATTTAAATACATGATCTAAAAATTTATGACTTTCAAAACCTGGAGGTTGTTCAACGTATACTTCTTCAGTAATATAATCATTTAGAAAAGTACTTTTAACATCCATTTGAAATAATTTAAAGTTCATAAAATAAGCAAAAACAAGTAGCATTCTTATGGCTTCTAGTCTAGCAGTAGGAGTAAATGTTTTATCAAAATCAATTCATTCTTGTTGATTATATCCTTCAGCAACTAATCTTGCTTTATTTCTTATTACATTTTCATCTTCATCTAATTTATTCCTATATACCCATCTAGTTCCTATTATGGGGTGATTTTTAGGTCTAGCAACTAATATCCATATATTATTTCTTTCAAATTGATTTAGCTCTTCTTGCATGGCAATTATTCAGTTATGATCTTTTTTAGCTTCATCTATTATTTTAGGTTCTAGGTGTGAAATAAAAGCTACATAATTACAAACATCTCTAAGAGAGGATCTAGTTCTTACTCTTTGTATCGGATCATCAATTATTAATTCTTTGAGATGATTGTGGACATACCTCCAGTCTCTTGAAAGATTACCTATATCTTGAGATTGTTCTTGAATGTTCTGAACATTGATGCTTCATCCTCATATTTTTCATCCAATTGATCCTTATTTTGCTCATTTGAATCATTGATGGTGAGCTCTTTCATTCCATTCTCTATGATACCTGCATTATCAGTACCCTCTCTCTTCGTTGATGGAAGGTCATTAGTTTTATCAAAAACTATATGAATTGACTCTTCCACTACTAGTGTTCTTATATTAAATATTCTAAAGGTTTTTTTAGAAATGGAATAGTCAAGAAAGATAGCTTCATCAGATTTAGCATCAAATTTACCTAAGCTATCTTCGCCATTATTTAAAACAAAACCCGACAACCAAAAATATAAAAATAGCCTATATTAGGTTTTCTACCTTTCCATAATTTATAAGATATTTTCTTTAAAATTGATCTTATTAAAGCATGGTTTAAAATGTAACATGTTGTGTTAATTGTCTCTGCCTAAAAATATTTCAGGAGTTTTCTTTCACATAGCATGGTACGGGCTATTTCTTTTAGAATTTTATTTTTTTCTCTACTACTCCATTTAGTTGTGGTGTTCTAGGTGCTGAAAAATTATGATCTATATCTTTTTTATCACAAAATTTTTTAAAATCTTTATTTTCAAATTCAGTGCCATGATCACTATGAATTGAAATAATCGATAAACTTTTTTCATTTAAAATCTTTCGATAAAACTTAAAAAATATTGAAAATACTTCATCTTTAGATGCTAAAAATAAAACTCAAGTGAAATACGAAAAATCATCAATAATTACAAAACCATATCTTTTACCTCCTAAACTAGTTATTCTTGTAGGACAAAATAAATCCATATGTAAAAGTTCTAAAGATTTAGAAGTTGAAATAATATTCTTAGATTTAAAAGAAACTCTTATTTGTTTACCTAATTGACATGCATCACAAATTTTATCTTTGTCAAAACTAATTTTTGACAAACCACAAATCAAATCTTTTTTAATAATTTTAGAAAGTGTGTGCATACTAATATGTGCAAGTCTACGGTACTAAAGTCAACTAGTCTTATTGATTTTAGCATTCATGGACACAAGATATTGTATGTTTTGCATGGAGAGATTATCCAAATCAATCATGTACATATTGCCATGCTTGTGCCCAATGAATATAGTGCTATCATCAAAAAAACTAGTTACAATGCACATAGATGATTCAAAAACTACTTTATAATTTTTATCACATAATTGACTAATACTTAAAAGATTATGCTTGAGACAATCTACAAGTACTAGATTTTCAATACAAATGGAGGGAGTGATACCAATGTTACCAATGCCAATGATCTTCTCTTTGCCATTATCTCCAAAGGTGTCCATCCCTCCATTTTTGGCTTCCAATATGATGAATTGAGATTCATCATCAGTCATGTGTTTTGAGCATCCACTATCATGATACCACTTCTATTTTGTTGCTTGGGATGCAAAACACACCTGCATACATAAAGTCAAGTTTTAACCTTAGGTACCCAAGCTAACTTGGATCCTTTGGGGTTAGTCACAATAGTTCCTTTTGGAACCCATATTTTCTTAATATTTCTATCACCAAATTTATTTGATAAACATGAATAAGCTTTATGCTCTACTTTGCCATATTTAAAACAAGTAATATTTGATAATTTTCTTATGGATGCATTGATAAAAATATTTTTTCAAAAGCTTTTGTTTTCTAAGAGTGTTATAGTCAAGTCCGGCTTTATCATATACAGTATTTTGACTATCAATGATCATCTGAAGTTTGTTTAAACTTAATGTAAATCTATCAACTATAGGTTTCAACTTGGTTACCTCTTCCTTTAGTTTTTAATTTTCTTTTACAAGAGTTTCATTTAGGCTTGAAATTTTATCTTTTTCTTTTAATAAAGATTAATTCTTTATTTCTAATTCTTTATTTTTGCTATCAACTTCTTCTTTTTCTTTAACTAAAACTTGATTTTTTAATTTTAGATTTTTATTTTTTATTTCTAATTTTTTTAGATCATCCAAAAGTTCATGAAAAACTTCTTGCAGTTTATCATAAGAAAATTCATTTTGAGTTTCGGGGTTACCTCATTTTCATAAGCCATAAGGCACAGGTTGGCTTCTTCATAAGATTTTTCATCTGTGGTGGAGTTATCACTGTCGCTCCATATAGCCATCATAATCTTTTTCTTCTTGAACTTCTTTTGACCTTTCTTGAGCTGGAGATATTCTGATCTGAAGTAGTCCAACTTCTTGCACTCATAACAAATGATGGGCTGTTCTTTTTCTTTTTCTTTACTCAGCTCCCCCTTTGTTGGTGGTCTTCTCTTGGTCCCTTGTCTCCTTCTCCTCATCAAGCATCTAAATTTTTTGATGATTAGGGCCAAATCTTCATCTTCCGCACTGTTCTCTGATTTTTCTGTATCTTCTTCTTCTTGAGCTGTCAACTTGAGAGCGATAGTCTTCTTTCTTCTAGTCTTTTCCTCAGAGCGCTACTTCATGGTCAACTCATGAATCATAAGGGATCCAAGTAGCTTCTCCAATGGTAGAGTATTTAAATCCTTAACTTCTTGGATTGCAGTGACCTTTGCCTCCCACGATCTTGGTAAAGACCTGAGTACTTTTCTCACAAGATCACTGTTAGAATAATATTTGCCAAGACTTTTTAGATCATTTATGATGTCAGTGAAATGGATGAATATTTGAGTTATTGACTCTTCAGATTTTATTTTAAATAATTCATAGTTGTGCATAAGTATATTGATTTTAGACTCTTTTACTTGATTTGTGCCTTCATGTGTAACTTCTAACTAATCCTAAATTTCTTTAGCTGAATTACAAGTAGAAATATGATTAAATTTATTTGCATCTAAAGCACAATATAAAATATTCATGTCTTTAGCATTGAGCTGAGTTATTTTCTTATCAAATTCATCCCATTCACCTTCCGACTTAGGGAGAGACACACCATCAATCAATTTAGTGGGTGTGTATGATCTATTTACTATGATACTCCACATATCATAGTCAAGTGCTTAAATAAAAATTTTCATCTGAGCTTTTCAATAGGTGTAGTTTGACCCATTGAAAAGTGGAGGTCGGTTTGTGGATTGCCCCTCGGCTAGGGATGTGTCAAATTGGGCTGCCATAAACTTTTGGCTCTTGATGGTTAAATCAAGCAAGGGCTAGAGCATCGAGCTCTGATACCACTTGTTGCCCAGATATAGAGCCCAAGAGAGGGGGTGAATTGGATCTTTTTAAATTTTTTTAAGATTAATGCACTTAAGTAATGTGCTAAAGTGTTGAGTGGAGTGAGTTGATTTACAATAAAAATAAAATCAAATACAAATGATAGTTAAGCAAGTATAAAGTATAAAGAATAAGTAAAGAGATGTAAGCACAACAAACACAAAGAATTTATAGTGGTTCGGTACCAACCTTGCACCTACATCCACTCCCTAAGTCTCTAGTTGAGAATTCAATCCACTAAAAAGATTTCAAAAATATAATGCATCAGACAACCCAGACCCTTGCTATCCAAGAAAGAATACTTATTTTTCGAGTACAAACCAATCCTCAATAATTCGATTTCAGGTTTAGATCAACCCAACCGAGTTTTGGAACCCCCCAAAACTCAAAAATTTAAAATATAATATGAGAAAAATAGGGTACAGAAATTTCAGCACAAAATCTTCTTAAATGAACATAATAAATGCAATAGAAATACAATACTTAAGGAGAAAAAATTTTTGCTGAACACCCTCAATGAATTGCACACTTGATTGTAGTTGGAGAGTGGTTGGTAAGCTGATTGAATACTTCTTTTCCTCTCTTTTAAGGATTTTTGAACTTTTCATGGATGTGAGCTTTGAATGCATGCAAACTTATGATTTTTTACTTTATGAGAGTATTTATAATCACTATTTACACTTAAGAATATCTTAGTATTGGTTTAGAGTCATTGGAGAGTATTTAATGTGCATTAAATGCATTAAAAATAGACTGAAAACTAACCGTTATGAAGCTCACCTAGAATGGGTCGTCCCATATGGGTCATCCCACTGTGATTGAAAAATCCCATGAGCTACCTCATTTGGTTAGTCTGAAAATCAGACTTTCTATTTTGGTCTCAAAGTCTCAGGGGTCATCTCAGGTGGGTCGCCCCACTACGTGCCACAAGCCAAAACAGAGCATGCCGGCTACTCAATGAAAGAGGATGATCCAGATGGATCATCTTATTTTGTGCCAACCTAGTTTTTAATGCATTTAAGGTTCAAAACTTATTAGAACACTTTCAAGTACTCTCAAATGGATTCAAATCAATTTGACACTCTCAAAAGGCTTCAAAAATTTCTCCAACTTACAGAAACTTCAACTTTGACATATTTGATGAAGCTTTTCAAACCTAATCTTTTGGACTATTTGAAATATCACAAAAATATTCTTCAAAGATAAAAAACTCATTAGTAGTCTCCTCAAATAGTTTGCGATCATCAAAATCAATTTTTGAAGCAACATAAATTTTAAAATTATATTATATTCTGAGAAAAATATAAAAAAAATTATATGAATATAGCAGTGGTTACGTAACCATTGTCATATATAGTCTAGCAGCGGTTATACATAATCGCTACCATAGGTTTGTATAATTTCTATCACAGGTCAAACCTATGGTAGCAATTTTGTATAACTGCTGCTATATATAATCTGTGGTAGTAGTTATCGATAACTGCTACTATAGCTCAAATCTATGGTAGCGGTTATAAATAACCACTGCTGTAAAATCTATGACAGTAATTTTCGAACCACTACAAAAGTAAATGTTACCATAGACTTTTATTGCAATAGTATAGGTAGCACTAAATATCTGTTCCATCTGAATGTGCTATGTGCCCCAATGTTATTGGGTGATGCACTAGTATTACACCACATGCGGTGTACAAAGAATTAATTGCTAGCTATCTTAATAGTAATCATATACTATTCTGTACTCTTTATTTTTGTATGATAGTTTTACAGTTGAAGCATAGCATTAATAGTTTTGTAGTTTCAGCTGCTGTGGGTGTTCACAAGAAGTCATGTATGTTCACAGGAAGTCATATATATTCATAGAAAGTTATATATGTTCACAGAAAGTTATATATATTCATAAAAAATTATATGATAGAAAGTCATATGTATTCATAGGAAGTCATATGACAGAAAGTTATATATATTTATAGAAAGTTAATATATATTCACAGAAAGTTATATAACAAGAAGTCATATATATTCACAGAAAGTCATATATAGTAGTAGTAGGTTATACGATCAGTCAATTTGCTTGTAATCTGTTGATTATTCTTTTTATTGCTTTGCTAAAGTTTTGATTTGTATGATTTCAATGTAGCAAACTTTTGAAAATAAGAAGTCAGACTTAGCTAGTCAAACCACATCTACTAAGGATGGAGAAACTGTTGATGGTAGTGAGCAAACACAACCTATTCCATGTGATTGGAATATCTGGATGGATGCATTTGGGAGAAAGAAGGGGAGAATTGTTGGACTTGGTTTTGCAGCTAGGAGTTTAAAATAGTCCTCCTCTTCCAAGCAATCATCAACCATTATGCTCGAGGATTATGTTGAGATAAAAAGTCAAGTTTAGGTCTTAACTGCATCGCTACAACAAGAGTAACGTGAGAAAGAGGAAATCAAAACTCAGCTGGCTGACACTAATAAGAAATTAGAATACTTGATAGAATATCTAGGAGGATTTTCTTCTTATGCATCAACCCCATCTCAACATGCAGAAGATGATGACGACAATGACGACGATGATGACGATGATTAGTATGATGATGATGGTGATGATGATTATGATTACATGTAGTATGAATGTGTATGAATTAAAACTTATGGACTCTTACATTATGAATTTTTTATAATCTTTGTTTATGAATTAGAACTACTTAGTTAATGAATTTTTAGCATATTTGAATGTATGTGATTAAGATTTTTTTATATTTATCGATTTTATATTGATTAAAGTATTTTAAAATTTTATTATACATATTAAAAGTCATTTTCAAGAGCAATTCAAAAGTCAAAATATTATTAATTATAATTGGATATTGAACAAATTTCATGGGGATTTTTTTGCAGAATTTCGCTAGCTGCGGATATTCATGGAAAATTTTCTATACAACTCAAGTAACTTAACAAATTTTTCCTACAAAATTTCTTGCGACTAACATTTCTTGGAAATTTTTTTCTCTAAACATTACCTATGAATTTTTCTATGAATAATTTTCTGTGGATTTTTCTACAAAAGCTTTCGATCTTTTGGTATCCAATTCTTACGAATTTTTTTACGATTTTCAATTGCTGTGGATTTTCTTGTGTATATTTTTTGTGAATTTTTTTATGAATAATTTTTCTATGGAGTTTTCTATGGATATTTTTTGTGAATTTGCCTGTGAATTATTTTCCTACAAATTTTTTGATGGAACTTTTTTGAAATTTTTTTTGCAAATTATGTTCCTGCAAATTTTTCTATAGAAATTTGTTGGGGATTTTTTTGTGACTTATTTCCTATAGAATTTTTTGTGAAAATTTCTTGGAGATTTTTCTACAACTTATTTCCTATGGATGTTGTTGGGACTTTATCTAGGAATTTTGCTGGAAAAAAAATCGCAGGAAGTTTCTTGTAGATTTTTTCATAGATAAATCCTTAAAAAAATTTCTTTCTCAGCTCTCTTTCTCGTGAAAAATTTTCTACAAATTTTATCCATTATCTATGAGAAAATCCATAGAAAAATTCTTATGGATCTCTAAAATTCACATAAAATATTACCCATGAGTGTATTTTTTGCAGATTGTTTTTCATAAAAAAATCTATAGAAAATACCATTTTTTGTGAATTTTTAGTTAAAATCCATAGGAAAATCTGCAGAAAATGAGAACTTTTCTTATAATGGTATGAGCTTAGAAGTACGGCTGAAGATGCCTACTGATGATGACAAGTGCATAAATTATCTTCTTAATTCTTGTATATTTGGTTTTAGCATCTCTTAAGATTTTATTGGTCCATAGAAAAATCCATAGGAAATGAAAACATTTTTTGTAGTGTATGAGCTTAGAAGTACGGCCAAAGATGCTTGCTGGCGATGACAAGTGCATAAATTATCTTCTTAATTCTCATATATTTGGTTTTAGCACCTCTTAAGATTTTATTGGTGTAATATATCGACTGTTATACACTAGCTTTCTATCAAATAAGAACCAAACTGATTGCTTGTGAGGTGACTGATAAGTACATATATAGTTTTTGACCTTCGAGGGGCTTTGATAAGAGGGGGGCAGATCTCAAATACTTCTTGAGGTCTTCAAAGGTAGATTGGCATTCCTCTAACCATTCAAAGTTCTTCACTCACCTTATTGCTTGAAGAATGGGCGGTACTTTTCAACTGATCTAGATATGAAATAGTTTAGTGCAGCAACTCTTCTAGTCAATGATTGAACATCTCCTTTATTGGTTGGATGTTTCATTTCTAAAAGTACTCAGATCTTCTCTGAGTTAGCTTTAATTCTTCGTTGGGTCACCATGAAGCCCAAAAATTTTTTGGAGTTTACTCTGAATGCACATTAAATTGGGTTTAGCTTCATTGGATAATGTCTGAGCTTGTTGAAAGCCTCATTGAGATCGACAATGTGCTGGTCAACTTCTATGCTTTCGACCAGCATATTATCTACATACACCTCCATATTACGGCCGATTTATTCTTTAAAGATTTTTTGATGAGGTGCTAATAGGTTGCACCCATATTTTTCAACCAAACGACATCACCTTGTAACAATACAACCCTCTTTCAGTTATAAAGGCTGTCTTCTCTTCAACTTCTAGCACCATCCGAATTTGGTTGTAACCTAAGAATGCATCCTTGAAACTTAAGAGCTTATGGCCCAAGGTAGCATCTACCAACTGATCCATTCTTGACAAAGGGAAGCTGTCTTTGGGGCAAGCTTTATTGAGATTGGTGTAGTCAATGCAAATCTTCTACTTGCGATTAACTTTCTTTACCATGACTACATTGGCAATCCATTCTGTATAATGTGCTTCCTGGATAAATCCTACTTTGAGAAGTTTATCAACTTCTTCTTCTATCATCTTTTGCCTTTCTGGGGTAAAGCTTCTTTTCTTTTATCAAACAGGATGCTGATGAGGATCAACATTCAATTTATGTGTGATGACATCAAGAAAAATATCTGATATGTCAGACGTCGATCAGGTGAACACATCGATATTTATTCAAAGAAAGTCCATTAGCTACTCCTTCAGATACTTGGGTAGTAGACCTCTGATCTTGACAGTTCAGTCAAGATCATCTCTAGGTTTTACTTCGATAAGCTATTCCACTGGCTCACCTCAGCTTTCACCTTCATCTTTTCTTAAATCCAACCCTTCCATTGATAAAGTTTTCTTCGACTTACTTCCTTAGACTATCACCATAAAGCAATGTCTAGCAAGTTGTTGATCCCTTCTTATTTCTCTGATTCCTTTCTTTATCAAAAAATGGATGAGCAGATGGTATGTTGAAACAATAGCTCTCACGGCATTCAATCTAGCCCTAGGATTATATTATATGCTAATGGTATTCGGACCATCAGAAAATTGAGCAGCATGATTGCTTATCGAGGTGATTTTTCTATAGTTACTAGCAATTCCAATTCGCCTTCTACTACCACTGAGTCAATAAAGAATCTGACAACTGATGCATTGATCTACTTAAGTCGATCTTTAGATAATTTTATTTTTTGAAATGCATCATAAAATAAAATATCAATAGAGCTTTTATGATCAAGGAGAATTCTTTTTACATCATAATTTTTTATTATCATTGAAATGACAATAGCATCATTATAAGGAGTTTGAATTCTACCTACATCTTTATTAGAAAAAGAAATAACATTATTGGAGGAGAGGTTTGCTTCCCCAATCTATGGCCTCTTTTGTGTGGATCCTTCATCTTCTTCTTCTCCTGCCCTCCTACCACTAGTAAACCCCAAGATCATATTGATTATGCTAGCCGTCGGATTGTTGCCATGATCATTATCTGCATCGGTGTTCATTCGATGTGACCCCTCTATTAGGACTTTTTCTTTCTTCCAGACATCCTTCTTAAGGTATCCCCGATGAATTAGATCTTCAATCTCATCCACTACAAGAATATTGACTATTAGCGATGGTATTAGTAATGAAAAAAAATTCCATCGCTAATAATACCCTTTAGCCAACACAAAATCGATCAAAAATATTGCTGTCGCTAATACTATTAACGATGGTAATTTAATTATTAGTGATAAAAAGCCATTGCTAAAAGTGTTTAAATTTTTTTAATTTTTTTATAATATTTAAATATAAAATAATTACTAGCGATGGCGAATTTGGGTTACTAGCAATGGAAATCTTGCCGTTGCTAATATTTTTTTAAAAAAATTTGAATAATAATTTGAAAAAATAATATTTTTGAAAAAATTATTAATGACGAGAAGCTTTTCCATCACTAATAATTTAGAAAATGATTTGAATTTAAATCGAATCCAATTCAAACCTACCTCGAATTTAATTTGAAATCCTATTAAACCTAATTTAATTAGACTTTGAATCCAAGTCCTACTTAGATTATAAAATTTAATTAGCTTAAAATTAAGTCAAGACTAATTAAATTAAATCTGATTTAAATTAACTAGGAGAAAAAGATTTTTAATTTGAGTTTAATTCGAATCCGATTCGAATCTAATTTGAAATCCTGTCAATCCAAGTCCTCATTAGATTGTAAAATCTAATTATCCTTAAATTAATTTAAATATAATTTAATTTAATTTAATTTAAATAAATTAATAAAAAATAATTTTTAATTTGAGTTTAATTGGAATCCAATTTGAATCTGATTTGAATCTAATTTGAAATTCTGTCAAACCTAATTCAATTAGACTTTCAATCCAAGTCCAACTTGAATTATCAAACTCAATTAGCATCAAATTTAGATAAACCTATTTAAATTAAATTAAATTTAAATTAATTAAGAAAAAATAATTTTTAATTTGGATTTGATTTGAATCCAATTCGAATTCGATTCGAATTTAATTCGAAATCCTATTAATCCTAATTCAATTAGACTTTAAATCTAAGTTTTACTTAGATTGTAAAATCTAATTATCTTCAAATTAAGTCAAGCCTAATTAAAATTTAATCTAATTTAAATAAATTAGGAGAAAATATTTTTCAATTTGGGTTCAATTCAAATTTAATTCAAATCCAATTCGAAATCCTGTCAAATCTAATTTAATTAGACTTTACATCTAAATCTTAATTAAATTATAAAAATTAATTATTTTTAAATTAAATTAAACTTAATTAAATTAAATTAAATTTAAATTAATTAAAAAAATAATTTTTAATTTAGATTCAAGTCGAATCCAATTCAAACTCGATTTGAATCCAATTCAAAATCCTATCAAATTTAATTCAATTAGGCTTTGAATCTAAGTCCTACCTAGATTATAAAATCTAATTAATCTAAAATTAAATCAAATCTACTTAAAATAAATCTAATTTAAATCAATTAAGATTTGATCCATAATTCAATTCGAATCCAATTCGAATATGATTCAAATTCAATTCAAAATTTTGTCAAACCTAATTCAATTAGACTTTAAATCTAAGTCCTACTTGAATTATAAAACTTAATTAGTCTCAAATTAAATCAAGTCTAATTAAATTGAATCTAATTTAAATCAATTAGGATTGGATCCATGATTCAATTCGAATCTGATTCGAATCCAATTTAAAATCTTGTCAAACCTTTCAATTAAGCTTTGAATCTAAGTCCTATTTGGATTATAAAATTCAATTAATCTCAAATTAAATTAAACTTACTTAAATTAAATCTAATTTTAAACTTACTTAAATTAAATCTAATTTAAATCAATTAGAAGAAAATATTTTTTTAATTTGAATTTAATTCGAATCTAATTCGAACATGATTTGAATCTAATTTGAAATTCTATCAATCCTAATTCAATTTGACTTTGAATCCAAATCTTACTTAAATTATAAAATTTAATTATCTTCAAATTAAGTCAAATCTAAATAAATTTAATCCAATTTAAATAAATTAAAAAAATATAATTTTTAATTTATATTTAATTCAAATCCAATTTAAATCTAATTTGAATCCGATTTGAATCTAATTTGAAATCCTATCAAACCTAATTCAATTAGATTTTGAATCCAAGTCTTATTTAAAATATTAAAATTTAATTAACCTCAAATTAAGTCAAACCTAATTAAATTAAATCTAATTTAAAGCAATTAGGACTTGATCCATAAATTAATTAAGCTCAAAAATTTAATAAAATCCAATAATAATTTTTAACTATCCAAAAATGACCAAGAAGAAAAAAAATTAATATTAAAATTTAATATTTAAAAAAAATTATAGTATTAGAGATGGCATTAGCAACGGAGTAATATGCCATCACTAATAATTTTGAAAATATATTTTTTTAATTTTTAAAAAAATTAATATTAAAATTTAATATTTTAAAAAAATTAATAGTATTAGTGATGATGGATGGGTATTAGAGATGGAAAATATCTTTTCATTGCCAATACCCTAGCACACAAAATGGAGGTGTACCGACCGTATTACCGATGGCCGCTGTTGTCGTCGGTAATAGTCTGGCTAAACAACACCCCCAGCCTGTTCGAGAGAAAAAAAATTTTGTGTTCGTTCTCCTCCTTTCTGGCTTTTCCCCACCTCATCGGTGCCTTCTCCTGACTGACGGCAAGCCCCCTCCCCGATGCATCCTTCTCGGTGTTCCTTACTCCCCGCATGTCCTCCTTCCCAATGTCCCAACTCTACCAGTGCCTCCTATGCCCTGGCACCATCTCACTAATGATCGCCTCGACCCCGCCTTGCCTGTGGTTGCCCCGACCCCATCCATGCCTCTTACATAGTGGCCAAGAGCTAGCTGCCTCGATCACTGCGGCCCTGACCTTGCCGGTGCCTCCTACATTGCAGCCCTGACCCAACCGCCCTGACCCCACCTCGCCTATGGCTGCCCCGACCCCACCTAGCCCGTGGCCGCTCCGACCCCACCAGCCAGACCTTGTGGCTCTTGCCCCATCGGCCTCCCCATGGCCCTGTCCCCATTGGCTTGATCGCACGACCCCTACCCCGCCACCCCGATCCTGCGGTCTCGACCCTATAGCCCCTACACCGCGGCCCCATCCCCACGCTAGTGTGCCTACTATTGTGAGTATTAGTGATGGCATTAATGATGGCTAGTGTTGTCTCATGGTTAAAAGTGCAGAGGAACTTGCAATGCCTTATTTTCCAATGGCTATATTCTTATGGTTGCCTTCTTATTTTTTCTGATGATAATCCAAATTAAATAGATATTGAAAGAACTGACATCTTTTTCTTCTTCCCATATGATGTCTGAAAGCTGATGGGTACCGATGGATTTTGGTTTCTATATTCCTATGATTGTCTTCTTATTTTTTCTAATAATGATCCAAACTAAATAGATATTCAAGGGACTGGCTTCTTTTTCTTCTATCCATATGATGTCTTAAAGCTGATGGATGCCGATGGATTTTGCTTGCTGTGTTCTTATGGTTGCTTTTTTATTTTTCCTGATGATGATTCAAAATTAATTAATGGATATTAAAGAGATTGGCTCCATAGATTGCTACGGGCTTTTTTTCTTGTTCCCATATCATGTCTAAAACCTGATGGGTACCGATAGATTTTGCTTGCCATTTTTGAGGACAGTAGAAGATTTTACGTAATGAGAACTAATCTCTTCTTCTGCATGTTTGGAGTCCTACATCTTTTTCTCTCTTTGGAAGGTCATTAGCCCTAGAGCAACAATTTGCTGGTACACTATGGATTGAAACTTGCCTTCCCTTAAACACCACCCACAAATAGTTATTTCCTTGGAATCCTACAAGTCTAGGAAGTCATGGACAGGGGCTTCACTTGTCTAAATATCTATTTATTTTTACTAGATCAACTATATGCCTTTAGTAACATTGTTCTTGATCTGCAGTAGATGATGCACCACAGCAAACCTATCCCTAAACCCGCCAATTGATGTCGATCCTTCATTAGAGAGATCGGATGTTATGTAAGATTATTAGTTAGCATCTACAATGTATTAGTAGAAAAATGATTCTCATCCAGTAGTACATGATAATATGTTGGTCTGCATGGCTACAAAGATAGAAGTCAAACTTCGTCAGATGACAAATACTTATAACAAGTTGCCTTTCAATGAAGAAGAACTACTTCTTATAGAAACTAGGATGCTCGAAAGGGAACTAGAATCGTACATCATCAAGATTTGGACAAAAGTATCCTATTGATGCAGTCAAATATCTTTTTTCTGATTTATGTTTCAGACTAATATTGCTCTTTTTTTTTTAATCATAAATTATGCACGTTACTTTTATGAACATTGTACAAAATTAAGATATCATGATATATAGTTAAGTAAATATGATACATAGTTATTTTATTCTAGTACACAGTTAATACAATATGATATATAATTATTTTTATTTTCAGAGATTATAGATCATGTCTTCCTGAGGTCGGAGCTGTCATAATTGAGAAAAGAGCTCTGGAGGAGAGAACTCTCATACAGCCAGCTCACATGGTTCTACGGTGCATATGCAATGTGGTAAACTCTCTAATACTTTAGTTATTCTCTTTTATGTTATTTTATCATTTATTATCTAATATAATATTTTTTATGATGTCTTGATACTCTCAGGTTCGGATGATAAGAGGTCTCCAATGACCCCACAGTCACACAGCAGCGACTGGCTCTCAGATACAGAGGTGTGGTAGAGAAACTGCCCAGCTTGCGGCACCTCCAACTCGATTGGAAGATAGAGAGCTCATCCATATTCAGAGCTGCTCTTAGGTACTATATCTTTACTGAAATATTTAAAATTTTGCCATTGTAGAGTCTAACATTTATTGATCAAAATTAATTTTGCAACACATTTAAAGAGAGCTCCATGCCTCATGTGGTTATCAGGATCATCTAATGATTGGTGCTGGGGCCAATGGATACGTTTTCTAGTTGACCGTCGAGGGCACATGATACAGTCTGGGAGATATTCCAAATAAGTCAAAGATGTTTAATTTAATAATTCATGGTAGGTTTGTATTCTATTTATTAATACATGCTTGCTTCTACTTGTAGGACTACTATTGATTCTTATCTCCTCAAGATGAAGAGGCTGGCCATCTGATCTTCGAGCAGGTGGCCATACATAGGTTTCAAGATGCACTACACAACCTACGATAGTCCACCATCAAGCATTTTGGTTCTTAGTCACCATCAAACTAAAAGTCCTATAGAAATCATTGGATGCAGGTGGACGTATGGGAGGCCCTCTGCAATCAGTGGAGCAGCGAGGAGTACATTGGTAGGCAGCAGAGGGTTCGATAGAATCAGATCACCCAGCAGGATCCGATCAGGCACATGGGCAGCTTTGTTGATATACATATTGTGGCCGCTAGACTGGTAAAAAATCTATACCAAAACTCTTAACTAGAACTATAAAAATTTTTATATACATTCTTTAATTAATTTAATTTTATTATTTACTTATTGTAGACACGACAGTTGGGTTATCTATCAGACCAGCTACAGTTGTGATGGGCCACACCCAGTCTAGGAGGATCGATGACTATTTAGATTCTATGTTGTGACAAATCGTGATAAGAACTTAAAACTTTATTTACTAATTAAGTTGTTATAGGATCTGATTTTTATATTAGAATTAATGTATTTCTAAACTGTGTAGATACATTACGTGACATACATTGCTGAGAGGCACGACGATGATCCATCTTCTTAGGCCCGCCTTGACTTTGAGGGATGGCTCAGCACCATCCGGGGGGGGGGTGAGTAGAAGCTGGGTCATAGGATCAGCCACAACTTTGACCCTCCACCAGCTCAATACCCTTCGGCATCCTCATAGGCCTGGACATCCCAGACCTGGAGTGATGTGCATATGGAGGAGATCATATAGAGGCTTCTGAGCTAGCAACCTTAAAGCCTCCTGGATGTCATCCGCGATATGGTCGTAGAGCTTCTCCAGGATCCACAGCTGTACGATCAGTTGGGCTCATTGTCTCAGCCATCACATCAGGTAATTATATTACTAAATTCTTTTATTTGTTTTTAGTTTTCATATTTAAAAGCTTCATATATTTATGTTTGAGTTTGGAAAGAAGATCTAAGGGCTAAAAATTCAATCTAACCATTCAATCGATGGGCTGGGAGTGTCAATTGCTCCATCTCATCGAATAGAATGTGTACGAATAATCTATTTGAGAATCGAAGGAGTGTATTAAAAGATATATCTCTGTGTCAAAGGATATATCTTCATATCGAAACTTACTAATATTACTTTATTTTTTTCATTACAGGATGCTGAGACATCCACTCTCATCCATCAGTTGTTGGAAAGGAATAGGAGGCGAACGACAACAAGGATCGAACCTTTTTTTTTTTTGATGTATTATTTTTTTTTGATATTGCTTGTAAAAAATATTATAGAATTTATATTTTTAATATAATATAATTAATTTTTAATTTTTGATTATCATATTATCTTCAAATTTTAATTATAATAGATATTAAAAATCCTAATTTATTATGATTAATTAAAATAAAATTTAAAAAATATTATTATTAATTTTATTAAAAAATTTAATTATTAGCAATGGATAGTGCCATCATTAATATATCTTTTAGAAATTTATATTTAATTTAAAAATTAAAAAATAGAGATGGTATTAGTGACGGCATTATTGGTCGTAAATAATTATTAGTGACAGTATTAGCCACAAAAATATCATTGCTAATAATTTTTTTTATTTTTTTTTAAAATTTAATTTAAAAATTAAAAAATAATTAGCGATAAAATTTTTTCATCACTAAAGCCGTCACTAATAGCCTTATTAGTGACAGCTCAAATTTTTATCGCTAATAAAGATATTTAGCGATCAATTTTTTTCAGATTGACTATTGCAACGGAATTAGCGATAGCGAGGCTATTAGCAACAGCAAGTGGACTATTAGTGATGGTAACTAGCCGTCGCTAATAGTCTAGATTTTTATAGTGATCCTTCAACTGGTGACATTCTTCAGCATTATGGCCGTGGTCTCGATGGAAACGATAATATTTCTTCCTATACCTTTCATTCGGTAGTGCTCTCATTTTTTCAGTCGATATATGTAGTTTCGGCCTTCGATCTCCATCAATATCTGAGCACATGGGACAAAAAGTGGAGTGTAGTTATGGAGGCACCGATGGGGACTCTTTATCCTCTATTGCTTCTGGGGGTGGTTATTTCTCCCTTCCTTTTGTGCTTCACTATCTTCTTCATGGGATCTCTTCTTTCTATCATTCTTCTATCCTTCTTCCTGACAAAGGAGGACTTCACTCTCCTCAGCTTGTGCATACTTTTATATTCAGATGAGGAGATTAGCATAGTCTTCCAAAAAGTTTTTGTTGAGTAAGAATATCAAGAATTCATCTTTGAGTCCTTGCTTCATCGTCGACATGGCGATGAAGTTGTTGAAGTCACGAACTTCAATTATAGTGGCATTGAATATGCCACATAATCTCTCAACAACTCCCCTTCCCTTTTGCTCAAGAGAGAAGAAGTTGTCACTATTTTTCAGTTGTGGCCTGTGGCTACCAAAGTGCATGATGAATTGCTTTTCCAACTACTTGAAAGAGTGGACCGATCCTTCAGGGAGGCTGGAGAATAAAACTCTTGCACTCTTCTTAAGGGTTGCTAAGAAGGTAAGGCAAAGTAGGACGTCGGATGCCCCCCTCCAGCATCATGAGGGCTTTGTATCCCTCTAGATGGTTGAGTGGATTGGTTAAGCCATTATAAGGCTCGACTTGCGGCATCTTGAATCGATGAGGGATCGATTCATTCAAGATCTCTCAAGAGAACAGTGGCTGGGTGTTGAAGTTGAAGCCATCATTCTATTGATGACTCTCCATTTAGAATTTGCCAATATGATGTTCCAATTCTCAAACTTTTCTCTTGAGATCATCTTCACATCGAGAAAAATGCTGGCATAGAGAGAGAGGCTTGAAGTGGAGTCCTCCTTGGAGAGCTCTAGCAATTGATGTCTTTGATCGTCTCTTTTGGAACTTTGAGGGTGTTGAGATAAGCGGTGTGGAGCTGGTTCAGCCGATCGTGATCATCGGCATGAGGCTTGAGTCAGGTTTGAGTGCCGGTGCTCTCACTCTGACCCTTCTACATGGGTCTAGTGACTATATTGAGATGGGGCTGCAAGAGGAACTTGTGTCCTCATCACACTCTGCTATAGTTGCTGTACAATAGCTACAAGCACATGGACCTGCTCAGTCAGTGCGTCAATTAGGTTTGGATTCACGGTTGTGAATTGTTAGGGAGCCTATTCCCCAGTGGCTTGCACATTAGGACCTCTGTGCAAAAATGAATGTCGATGTGATATGGTGAAGCAATTTTGTGATCTGGTTCTTATTATCTTCTCTTAGAATTAGGAAAAATGCCCTTCCTCTAGCACCTATCTATTGTTGTGCCTCTCCAAAAGGGTACGATAGCTCAAATCCATTGTCTAGCTAGAGTAGGTTGGCACCAGTTAGGATCTTGGTCACCTGCAAAGAATATCCACACATACTAGAGAAGAAGATGTGGGGTTGTCCAGTAGGAGACCCTTCGATGCTTAAGTTAGTGAAAGTCAGAGAGGAAGAAGAGTAAAAGGAGATAGTGAGAATTGTAGAAAGGGATGGTCTCCCCCTTTCTCCTCGTTCTCTTCTTTTTTCATCGAGAAAGGTTTGTTAGGCAGTTAGCAATCGTCGGAGCCAGAGTAGTGGGTTATTGGCAAGTTGTCAATAATTGGTTATGAAGCTAGCTATCCATGTGTGGGGAGATGGATACCATTACAACCAAATGCCAACTTAGAATAATTTGCGCACCAATAGCTTCTTACAGGTTTCGAACTGTAGTATGGCTCATAGAGAACTAAGGTGCAGATGAGATGAGGTCGGCAGAAAATCGATGATGTAGACCTCTTCTGAGGGTTGACGACCTTATGTGATCGGCTATCAATTGATGACATCAATGTTTTACAAAACATACATCCCAGATCATCCACATCATAATACCAAGTATTTGCCACATCTTTGAAGGTTGGATATATCATTGGTGGACCAATTCTTGCTTAACAAAATATATCTAGATTGCATATGATGTATGTATAAAGATGTATAAGTCTAAGACATGGTTACTATATCTACAAGGAGATTGACCCAACCAAGGGTCTCAGTCACTAGTTCAACCTACTTCATAATAAAAATATATTAAAATTTTAAAATTTTCAAATAAAATATAACATGTAATCATGCTAATTTTTAATATTAAACTCCACATATCATAATATAGATAAAATCATAAATTATTTAATTTTTAGACAACTTGTAAGTGAAATAGCATATAAATGGAGGCATATGTAGAAGTTATTGTTATATATTTTAAATACTTTAAATCTCAAAGCTTTAAAATTACAGTAAAGAAAAAATGAAGTATAAGTACTTTCTAATATTTTATCAAAAAAGAAAAGGATTGATTTTCTTATAAAATTAATTATTAAATCATGAAATATCACAACATTATTTTAAATACTTTTAATATCATAATAATATTGCACAGCCATAATGGGTTTTTTTGATTTTAGGGATGCAAAGAATCGGGGTGGCTAAGACAGAATGTAAGTGAATAGGTTGGTTCACACACACACACACACACACATATATATATATATGTGGGAGGAATCTAATGCCTGATCCAGTCTTCCCCTTATTGGATCATGGCCAAGCACTCACCTCGAACACCTTGCCGATGATGACTCAAGAGAAAGACAAAATTCAGGCATTGAGAAGGGAAGATCAGGAAATCAAGGTGAAGCGATTTTATGACATTGGAGCCTTTTCGATTCTCAGATCGGATGCACATCGACCATAGGGTCGGGATCATACTGATGACAAAAAACAAGGTATCCTCTGGAGTCTCAGGTAGTTTTCTTAAATCATGAGTACATGAGTTAATGTCACACAATTAATGCCCATAACCCATTATCCATGATTCTAATAAACAAAATCAATGATTCTTTGCTTCTATTATCAAACTTGAGGATAATGTTTGACTACCTTCCCCCATATAAAGGGGGCATAGGGGACTCTTAGGTTAGTGCTACTCTAGAGAATAACTCATGTGCTCTCACTTTATTCTTTTATCTCTATTGTTATCAAGCTCTGACTGACTTAAACATCGAAGGATCCCCTATCAGAGACTCCACCTATCATAATATAGATAATATCAAAAATTATTTAATTTTTAGATAACTTGTAAATAAAATAGTATATACATAAGGCCATATGTAGAAGTTATTGTTATATTTTAAATATGTTAAATTTCAAAGCTTTAAAATTGTCGTAAAGAGACAATGAAGTATAAGTGCTTTCCCATTTTTTATAAGAAATGAAAAAAATCAATTTTCTTAAAAAATTAAATATTAAATAATGAAATGTCACAACATTATTTTAAATATTTTTAATGTCATAACAATATTGCATGACTATAATGGGTTTTTTCAATTTTAGGGATGTGGAGAATTGGGGTGGCTAAGATAAAATGTAAGTAACCGATTGGTTCATATATATATATATATATATATATATATATAATATGATCCAAATCAAATCCTAATTAATAGTTTGAATCAATTTTATAATTTAACCAGTTTGATTGCACACTTTTATCCATTTGTCCAAAATTCTTTATTTTTTCCTTTTGATAGAAAGAGGAGCTGCATGCTTGATTGTAAATATAAAGTGTATGATAGAGTGCATATAGATTACATCATAGATGATGTTGTGGCAGAAATCCATTCTGGATCCGGTTGGCCAAAGTCAGATGGCGATCGCAAGTTGATGACGGTAGGATAGCAATGGTAGGACCTACAAGATATGCCTCCAATCAAAGTTGACTCCATTAGGGACCTTTCAATGCTCAAGTCAAATCTCTAGAACAGATGGGAAGGAGTGAGTATTTTATGAGAGAAGTGATTTCATACCTTGAGGTCCCTTGTGGGCCTCTATTTATAGATAGAGGCTAAAGATCCAAGAGAAGAAAAGAGAATAAGGTGGTTAACCTTAACTTATTGGGCAAGATACATCCATTGTCTTCTACCTTATCTAGCGAGAAATGTTTATTATCTTCTATCTTATCTGGAGAGATATGTTTATTATTTTCTTTCTTATCTGCTTGTGGCAAGTTATCATACGGATTCTGAGATTTTTCTAGTTGGCATAAACCAAATTAGCTTGGATCGATCCTCATCAAGGTTGGATCGGGATCACCTGTTGGGTTCTGGCCATGTAGCGAAAAGTAATTTTCAAAAATTTTAAAATAAGCAAATCAATAGTCTTGTCAAAAAAACTATCGAGCCGAATCCAAAATCCTAAAATCACTTTGCCGATCACGATCAAAGCAAATTCAAGCATGCAAAGACATAGAAAATTATACTTTAACCAATATAAAAAAGTGGCACATTGATGTTCTCTATAAGACTCCAAGGTAGAAATTCTCCAATGGTGATCTATACGAAAGTTGGCTAAAGTCCTTCCCAACCGGTGTGCTGCCGCAGCCTTGTCTTCTCAAGAATATTACCAGCTTCGAACTTGCATCACGATCGCACCAAAGTCCAGTTGCTTCAATCTCACCACTAGAATGATACCACGAAGATACATTTCAGATGTCACATAACTTAAGATTTGATTTTTGACTCTAACACATTGAAAAACCAAATACTAGGGCACTTAAGCAACACTTGCTGAAAATCTCACCACCCTAGTAGCAAATTTTGCCACTCAAAATTTCTTCCTTTTTTCCTCAAAATTTTTTCAAAATTTTTCCTATGTTTACCATATCCCTCCTCTTGGTCTCAGCCAAAAACAACTACAAGAAATCATCTCAGGCATCCCTTATAAATAGGAGACCAAGGGACATCACATAAGACCATAGGGTGCCAACCTTTGGCGCTCCAATTTCCCACGCACCAAATAAATTTATCTAATGAATTTTTGGTAATTTAGATACTTGGAATAGAAGGACTCTCATTCTTCTATGTCTCATAAAAATTTGAATTAAATTTGGCATCAAATCATAGGAGAACTGATCAGGAATTTAAGGTAATGCGTAATAGTTAAGAGACTTCATTAAGAAGGACTCTCCACTTCTCATGACAATTTAAGGCGGGCGGCATTTATTTTTTGCTGTGACTTTTGGTAGACATGGAGGACTCCTTCTCCACTTGAAACTCTTTCAAGTTGGATAAGGATCCAATCCAAATTGACCCAATCCCATTAGGTCAAAGCCAACTAGTCTAGGTTAGCTCAAACAATTTGATCTAAACCAATTTGGGAACTTGGGTTAATACAATGTGCTAGCATATCAAATTAACCCATAAAATTTATATTAAACTCTAATTAGATCAGACCAAGGTTAAATCTCAAAGTGTGTAACCCATTGGATTTCAAATCTAGCCAGTTGTGGAACAAGACTTTCGACATAACCCTAATCTGATAAGATTAGGTTACCCGAAGAGTCTCAATCAACTTGGACTCTTCCAAATTGACACTAGAATTAAATTTTTTTAATTATAACAAATCTACAAGTTAAGATTGATGTCTAGCAATGTGTCATGACTATCTAAAAGATTTAAAATTTTGATAAAAAATTATCAAAATATCTTTCAGTGGTAAGTTTTTGTGTAATTCAACCCTTCAGTCAAACAACATCCCAGATGAGCTGTGGGTATGAAAATATGTTAAACTCAATCACTTATCATTATGTATCTCGATCAGAAGGTGATGATTTAGTTGATGATATATTAGAAATTTTTTTTAATTATCATCCTGTTTTGGCCAAAGACTTTCAAAATCATCATCCTATGAGATCACATAGGATGTTCGCTCCCCTTATTAGGAGTGACTGATCCTTTATTGATCACTCACAACCTTCATGCACACTTCACTATATCTAGAACACCCCATACAAGGATCAAAGAACCAAACTAGGTAGTGAACCAAAATATGAATCCATGTACACAAGGTACCATGGTGACCTCAGGTCTAAGGATCACTTATACAAGTCCCACTAGAAAATCATCAGTTGACATATAAATAAGACTTCATCTGATATTCTCTCATAGGTCAATTCAGTGAACTCATTCTCTAATGAGCACCCATATCCTTGTATTAGTGTCACCACATAAGTGGTTGTGAGATCAACCACCCTCATTTCTGAGCATACATAGGACATACCAGTCTTATCGGTATCATTAATCTCTGACTCAATTTATCAATGACTAAAAATATTTTAGACAGGACTATCGAGGAATTAGATCTTACTGGCGTGATCTCATCATGGCCCTAAAATCATTATCCAGACCTATGAAGTTGATTATAATCTTAAAATTAATAAGATGCAGCATATAATGAATCAAAAATACTTATTTTATTAATAATAAATATCAATTTACATGAGTTTGAAAGATAAATTACAAAAATACCCTATTGCATCCCATATACAATGGGCTTGTAGGGTATTATTCTTTCAATCTTTCACTTATGTTTAAAGCCAATCGCCCCTATACTTGATACCCATGCTATCAAGATGGCGGTCAAATTGCTACATTGATAAGGCCTTAGTAAATGGATCCGCTATATTGTTCTTGATGTCAACTCACTCCACGATCACATCGCATCTTTTGACTATCTCCCGAATGAGGTGAAACCATCTTAGGGTGTGCTTAGATTTATGGTGAGATCTTGGTTCTTTGGCTTGAGCAACTGTCCCAGTATTATCATAATAAAGGGGCACTAGTTGTTCAATCTCCAAAACCACACCCAACTCAGTGATGAATTTCTTCATCCAGACAGTCTCTTTAGCAGCCTCACTTGCAGCAATATACTCAGCCTCAGTGACTGAGTCAGCAACTGTTTGCTGTTTGAAATTTTTTCAACTTACTGCACCACCATACAAGGTGAACATATATCCAGATATTGATTTGCTATCATCTAGATCAGATTGAAAACTAGAATCGGTATAACCTTCCAATTTTAAATTAGATCTACCATATATCAAAAAAATATCTCTAATCCTTCTCAAGTACTTGAGTACTTTTTTCACAGCTTTTCAATGATCCTCTTCAGGATCAGCCTGAAATCTACTTACAATGCCCAAGTCATAAGCCACATCAGATCTGGTACATAACATAGCATACATTATTGATCCTACAGTCGAAACATAAGGAATAGAACTCATTCTATTTCTCTCTTCAGGTGTCTTAGGAGACATCTTCTTAGAGAGTTGTATGCTATGACCTATAGGCAAGTAACCTCTTTTACTTTCCTCCATGTTGAATCTCTTCAACACAAGGTCAATATACCTAAACTGGGACAAGCCTAGCATCCTTTTCGATCTATCCCTATAGATCTTAATACCAAGTATATAGGATGCCTCACCCAAGTCTTTCATGGAAAACTTTTGTGATAGCCAAGTCTTGACTGATTGCAACATCTGGATATCATTCTTAATGAGCAGTATGTCGTCCCCATACAAAATCAAGAAGATAATAGCACTCTCACTATTCTTGTTGTACACACAAAGTTCATCCACATTTTTGATAAAGCCAAACAATTTGACTGTCTCATCAAAATGGATGTTCCAGCTCCTCGATGCTTGCTTCAATCTATAAATAGATCTATTCAGCTTGCATACTTGATTTGCTCTCTCACTAGAGATAAATCCCTCTGGTTGAGTCATATAGACTTCTTTCTTAAGATTTTCATTAAGGAAGGCAGTCTTGATATCCATCTACCAGATCTCATAGTCATGGTATACTGCAATAGCAAATATTATCCAAATAGACTTGAGCATAGCTACTAGTGAAAAGGTTTCTTCATAATCAATACCTTATTTTTGTCTGAAATCTTTTGCCACAAGCCTAGTCTTATAGGTCTCTACCTGGCCATCTACTCTAATCTTCTTTTTGAAGATCCATTTGCAGCCTATTGGGGTCACACCCTCAGGTGCATCAACCAAAGTCCATACTTGGTTGGCATACATGGAGTCTATTTTGGATTTCATGATGTTGAGCCACTTGTCAGAGTCGCTACTCATGACAGCTTCTGAATAGATCATGGGATCATCATTCTCAATGATGTGGGTTGTGTTGTCATTCTCAATGATAAATCCAAACCTGAGTGGTACACTATGCACTCTACTTGACCTTCAGAGAGGAGGTGTGTGTAGTGGTTGTGCCTCAACAATAGGCATAACTGGTTGAGAACTATTTGATAATTCTGGATGGATTGTAGGTTTTGAACTTTCTCAAGTTCAACAGACCTCCCACTGCCTCCTTCTTGGATAAACTCTTTCTTCAAAAAAATAGCATGCCTACCAACAAACATCTTTTGTTGAGTAAGATTATAGAAGTAGTATCCTATACTCTCCTTGGGATAACCTACAATCCTGTATTTTTCTGATCTAGTCTCCATCTTATGTCCATCAACATTTTTCTCATAAGCCAGACAACCCCAAATCTTAAGATGCTTAAGATTGGATCTTTTTTCTTTTCATATTTCATATGGAGTGCTAGAAACAGATTTTGAAGGTACTTTATTTAAAATATATGCTGCAGCCTCGAGGGCATATCCCCAAAAGGATATTGAAAGATTCATGAAACACATCATGGACTGCATCATATCTAATAAAGTGTGATTCCTCCTTTCTGTAATTTTATTTAATTATGAAGTATAAGGAGGTATCCATTGAGAGAGTATTTTATTTTATTTCAAATAATCATAAACTCACTGGATAAGTATTCTCCTCCTCGATTCGATCAAAGAATTTTAATACTTTTACCAGTTTATTTTTCGACCATTCTTTGATACTCTTTAAATTTATCAAAGACTTCAAATTTGTATTTTATTAAATACACATATCCAAACCTTGACCTATCATCAGTAAACGTGATGAAGTAAGAGTATCCACCTCTGGCTTGAGTCGACATTGGACTACATACATCGGTATATACAAGGTTCAAAATGTCACTCGCCCAATCTCCATGTCCAGTAAATGAAGTCTTGATCATTTTTTCTATGAGACAAGATTCACAAGTTTCATATGATTCATAATCATAAGGATCAAAAAAATTATCTTTGTATAACTTGTTAATCCTTGACTCATTTATATGGCCAAATCGACAGTGCTAGAGGTATGCAATATTCACATTCTCTCTCTTTTTTTCTTCATATTATCAACATGAAGCACATTATCATTAAGTGAAAGAAATATAAGACCATTATTAATAAAAGCACCTCCATAATATTCATTAAAAAAATAAATAGGACAACCATTATTCTTTACAATTATTTCAAAATCTTGTTCCAATAACAACAGTATAGAAATAATATTTCTAACAATATTAAGAATATAATAACCGATCTTCAGTTTTAAAATTTTTTTCGAAGGTAACTTCAAAATCCTAGTTCCTATGGTTTCGACCTGAATGGACTCTCCACTAGCACTGAATAGCTTGAAGTCACCTTTATTCAGATTTTTTATTTCTTATAGATCCTACAATGATTTGCAAAGGTGAGAACCACAGATGGTATCCAATACCCAAGAATCTAAAAATAAAGTACTTAATGATAAATTAGTTTGTATCATATACAGACCTTTAGCAATGCTTGTCAATTTCATGATTGCAAGGTACTCCTTGCAATTTTATTTCCAGTGGCCCTTCTTACCATAGTGATAATAAGTACCTTTGGTAGAGATCTTTTTTGCCTTCTTCTTGGAGATGCCAGCCTTAGGGTTCAACTTTTTTTTAAAACCCTTCTTTGCCTTCTTCTTGCTGATCTTACCAACATGAAGAACCTGAGCCTTTTCATCCTTGAAATGGCTCTCTATCATTTTCAACATGTTCAGCAGTTCTGGTAAGCTGATGTTCAGCTTGGTCATGTGATAATTAATGACAAACTGAGAAAAAGAGTCAGGACGAGACTGCAAGATTAAATTCTGGCTCAGTTCACCATCCATGGCAAAACCTAGTTGTCTCAAACAAGTGTTCAAATCAATCATCTTTAGGACATGCATTTGCATGGAAGAACCTTGAATCATATGGGCATGAAACAATTACTTCGATATCTCATATTGAACAGTTTAACTTTGTTCCCCATATAGCTCCTTAAGATTAAGGAGAATAGCGGGAACATCTGTGTCCTCATGCTGCCTCTGGAGCTCGTTGCTCATTGAGGCAAGCATGATACATTTGACAGTCACACTATCATCTTTTCATATCTTGTATGCGGCCCTATCCTCCTCAGAAGCATCTTCTCCAAGAGAATCTGGAGCAAGTGTATCCAGAATATAGGAGACTTTCTCCTGAGTGAGAATAATTCTCAAGTTTCTTAATCAGTCGACATAGTTAGGTCCAATCAACTTGTTTACATCTAGGATACCTCTAAGTGAAAGTGAGGATACCATGAGTGTAGTTAATCTACAATAACAAGAACATAATATAAGCAGACTACTCATGATGACATACATAATTAAACTAAGACTTTATCTAATTGTGTCTCCTACTATTTTATCGAACTTCATAGCCCTCAAGTATGAAAATCAAGAAACATTCTAATGTTTCTTAATGGGGTTAAGATTTTTATTCCTCACAAACACCTTGTGGATAGCACAACAAGCATTCATGAGTTCAAAAGTAGGTAACTCTTTACCAATTGTATATTTATAATTCTCAACATCATTCATTCTGGTCTCTAGATCACATATAGTCTTGTGGATAGTAAAACAAACTATAGTGTTCTAGTTAAGTTGACCCTTCAATCCTATATGGTCATACTTAAACAATGCTGCCCTTGTGGATAGCACAACAAAGAAACACCATTCAAATATGCCATAAGCATCAATATGCACTTGATCAATATCATGTCAATTTCTATAGTAAGCCTTGTAGATAGCACAATAAGCTCACTAAGATTTTGACATACTCTATCAACCAAGTTTGAAGGAAGGCCCTTGTAATGTCTACATCACTAATAAATCTAAGTCCAAAAATCAACAAGACCAAATTGACCAGGTAAGTAGGTGGGAGGCTCCCGTAGCTTTTTTAGACATCAACAAAGTTAGCCAGACCAGCATACGGACCTAATTAGAAAACCACCTATCACACTTTCCTCGACATTAATTGCTCTTAAGAATTCAACTTTTGATTAAAAAATAAATTCCGACATTACAACTTAATATAATTTTTTACAGAGGACTTTAAACTGATCTCAGCACATCCGAACTACAACCACATAAAATGTATACTACAAATTATATAATTTAATATGCTTTTACTATTCTAAATAGCAATCATATGACATACTAAAATCATATAAGGGTGCAATGGAAATCAAAATATATGTCAAGCATATTAAAGAAAAATAGCAAACCCTAATCACATTAGGCATGCTTTGCACCCTTAACAATGCATCAATTTGAGCATCAGACAATCATGATAATACAAATTTCAAAATTATCACAAATAAATAATTTAATAACTAAAATTATGTATCATGGCATATATAAAGTCAAAAATAATTTTTGAGTTTAAAAGATTATGCTATAAATCAATGCAAATTTTTTTTGGCAAGATATGCATAAGAACGATTCTATGTACAACTATTGTACTTGTTTGATCGAATCAGACAAAGGTGGCTCTAATATCACTATTGGGTTCCAACCATACAGTAAAAATTAATTTTTAAAAATTTTAAAACAAACAAATCAATAGTCTTATCAAATAAAACTATCGAGTCGAACCCAAAACTTTAGAATCACTGTGCCGATCATAATCAAAGTAAATTCAAACATGCAAAGAGATAGAAAATTATACTTTAACTAATATAAAAAAGTGGAACATTGGTGTTCTCTATAATATTCTAAGATAGAAGTCCTCCAATGGTGATCCACACAGAAGTTGGCCAACGTCCTTCCCAACCGGTGCGTTGCCGCAGCTTTGTCTTCTCAAGAACACTGTTGGCTTCGAACTTACGTCACTATCGCATCAAAGCCCAGTTGCTTTTGATCTCACTATCAGAATGATATCAAGAAGATACTCTTCAGATGTCATATAATCTAGGATTTGATTTTTGGCTTCAATACATAAAAAAATCAAATCCTAGGGCACTCAAGCAACACTTGCTGAAAATCTCACCACCCTAGTAGAAATTTTTGCTACTCAAAATTCTCTCTTTTTTTCTTCAAAATTTTTTAATATTTTTTCTTATATTTAACACATTACTCATCTTGGTCTCAGCCAAAACTCACTATATGAAACCATCTGGGGTATCTTCTATAAATAGGGGACCAAGGGATGTCACATGAGACCATGGGGTGCCAACCTTTGGCACTCCAACTTCCCATGCACCAAATAAATTCACTGAGTAAATTTTTAGTCATTTAGATACTTGGAGAAGAAGGAATCCTAGTTTTCTATGTGTCATAAAAATTTAAATTAAATTTAGTATCAAATCATAGGAGAACTGATCAGAAATTTAAGGTAACGCGTAATAGTTAAGAGCCTTCATTAAGAAGGACTCTCCACTTCCCATGCCAATTTAAGGTGGGTGGCATTTAGTTTTTACTGTGACTTCTAGTGGATGTGGAGGACTTCTTCTCCACTTGAAACTCTTTCAAGTTGGATAAGAATCTAATCCAAATTGACCCAATCCCATTAGGTTAAAGCCAACTAGTCTAGGTTAGCTCAAACAATTTGATCTAAACCAATTTGGGAACTTGGGTTAATATAATATGCTAGCATATCAAATTAACCCATATAATTTATATTAAACTCTAACTAGATTAGATCAAAATTAAATCTCAAAGTGTGTGACCCACTGGATTCCAAATCTAGTCAGTAGTGGATCAAGACTTTCGACGTAACCCTAATCCGATAAGATTAGGTCACCCGAAGAGTCCTAATCAACTTGGACTCTTTCAAATTGACTCCAGAATTAAACTCTTTTAATTTTAATAAATCTATAAGTCAAGATTGACATCTAGCAATGTATCATGACTATCCAAAAGATTTAAAATTTTGATGAAAAATAACCAAAATATCCTTCAGTGGTAAGTTTTTGTGTAATTTAATTCTTCAATCAAACAATATCCCAGATGAGCTGTAGGCATGAAAATATGTCAAACCTAATCACTTATCATTATGTATCTCGATCAAAAGATGATGATTCAGTTGATGATACATTAGAAATTTTTTTCTAATTATCATCTTGCTTTGGCCAAAGACTTTCAGAATTATCGTCCTATGAGATCACATAGGATGTTCGCTCCCCTTATTAGGAGTGACTGATGCCTTATTGATCACTCACAATCTTCATACACACTTCACCATATCTAGAATATCCCACATAAGGATCAAAGAATCAAGCTAGGTAGTGAACCAAAATATGGATCCATATACATAAGGTACCATGGTGATCTCAGGTCTAAGAATCACTTACACAACTCCCACTAGAGAATCATCAGTTGACATGTAAATAAGATTCCATCTGATATTCTTTTGTAGGTTAATTCAGTGAACTCATTCTCTAATGAGCACTCATATCCTTGTATTAGTGTCACCACACAAGTGGTTGTGAGATCAACCACCCTCATTTCTGAGCATACATAAGACATGCCAGTCCTACTGGTATCATTAATCTCTGACTCAATGTACCAATGATTAAGAATATTTTAGATCAGGGCTATCGAAGAATTAGGTCTCACTGGTGTGATCTCATTACGGTCCTAAAATCATTATCCAGACCTATGGGATTCATTATAATCTTAAAATTAATAAGATGCAACATATAATGAATCAAAAATATCTATTTTATTAATAATAAATGTCAATTTGTATGAGTTTGAAAGATAAATTATAAAAATACTCTATCGCATCTCATATGCGATTGACTTGTAGGACATTATTCTTTCATCACCATCCCTGTGCATCAGCTTTATCTGAGTAAAGAATTTTTCTACCCATAACATAAGCCCTCCTACTCTTGAGTCTGAACTAGAATTAGGTAGGATGAAGAAATTATATGTAATAGCCAATGGTATCCCTAATTCAGCCATCTGATGTACAGAGATTGTTAGATGAAGTCATTGGGGCTATATTGGTGACCAAGCACCTGAAATAGCGGTGGACTTCATCGTGGTGATGAAATGTCCTTCTCGTGGTTATATTCATCCTTCGAGGAACTCCTTGGTTTAGCCCTCATTTTTTAGATGGCCAGCAATTTTTGCTCTACTTGTCTTGGGCTGAGCGACATTCTTTGCTCATAGTCATTAGTGATTTTTGCTCTACTCATCTTGGGACGAGTGGCATTCTTCGCTCATGGTCGTCAATGATTTTTGCTCTATTCACTTTTGGGACCATTAGCATTCTTCGCTCATGGTCATCCAAGGTTTTTGGCTTGAAGGTGGCTCATGGGCTCTGAGGGTCCTTCATGGTTAGCTCTCACTTCTTGAACGACTAAGGATTTTTGTCGGCTCAGCTCATTTAAGAATGAGGAGCCTCCGAGGATCCTTCAAGTTAGCTCTCGCTTCTTAGTCGTTGAGGTCTTTAACTCTGACAACTTATATTTGTGGGCTTCGAGGGTCCTTCATGGTTAGCCCTTGCATCTCGTATGACTAAGAATTTGTTGGATTTGTGCCCTAGAAGCTAATTGTTGGTTGACACATTATATAATTTCAGGGTTTAAACTTATACTTGTAATCTTTTTATTATCAATAAAGGACTATTTCTTTCCAATCATGTTTATGTGTCCATAATTTATCCTAGAAATTAACAAAGATAATTTTTGTATATCCTTAAAGAGTTAAGAATTTGAGACATACATTAATTAGTGACTAATTTTTAAATACTCTCGATCAAAAGATCATCACAGAGGACAGTGATCAATCTATTTAAAATCGATGTATAGTTCACCTCTCTTGTGGGCAGATAAGTCTCGGATCTATAGTGTAGAGACACTGAAATGAAGGTGTGGGTGGTTGTTAGAGAATAACTTGTACTAAGTGTGACCAACATTAGAACTACATGGATGTCTACTCACTCATCAGTGATTTTCTCGATGCTACAGTAGTGTGAGTGGTCCTTTGACCTGTGGTGCCATTGGCTATTCATAGTGAGGCTACTAGGTTTGACTGCACATTTTCTTGGTCCCTAGCCATTCAGGTCCTTGCTGTGTGTGTTGACTTTAGTAGATTTAGGTTCGCTGTTTGGAGTAGAATACACCTAGATGGAATCTATTAACCTTGATAGAAAAGCAGAAGAAAGTCTTTGGCCAAAGTAAGTATGAATACTGAAAAAAAAATTTTACATGATTCACAAATGAACTCGAGTCGAGCCAATCTTACATATGACTGACAATGGGGTCTGACGAGTTCTCCATGACCTCTATCAAGTCAGAACTCACGATAGAAGGACTGAATCATACGATAACTATACCTAAAAATTTGTACTTTTATTCTACTAGGTTGCCACTACATACTGCTAGGTGTCACTGATAGATTGTGAGACTCATTGGGCATTGTCTTGATGATCGATGGCCCTCAAAGGATAGAATTAAAAATATTCTAATCCATCGAAAAGAGTTTTGATGATATTATGATGGAGATTACAATATATCTCACTACCAAATAGAATGGAACCTATGGGGTCACACATTAAAAAATTTAATCTCAAATTTGCCAATTGAACTTATGACTTTTCAATGGGGTTAGGATTTATTAAAATCTTATTAGGTTTATAAGAACCATACTAGCATACGGTTAAACCTAATTCTTCTCGGGACTTTGATTTGATCAAATCTATAACCTTAAATCTAACTTAAATCTATTTGAGTTTAATTGAGCTCTTAATTATGAGTCCAAAAAGATTTGATTAAGTCAATTAGTTGGCATAATTATCCTAACATTATCTCTTCTTTATCTCTTAATTATCTCTAAGTATGCATGTGGAATAAATGGAAGAATGGGTGGCACCTACTTTTGCTTTTTGCATGAAATGGATGTCAAATCCTAGGATATGGCAGAGGAGCTCGCCCCCTCTTATGTGGCATGGCATGGAGGAGAGATAGTGGGGCCACACCCCCCTCTTAGTTGGCTAGAAATCTCTTTGTGGGGAGCCAACTCCATGCCCCCCCTCTTATTTGGTTAGAAATCTCTTTGTGGGGCACCAAGAGTTGGTGCCCCAACTATCTGACATATTTTAGATAGCACTAATAGTTTCCTCTTCTTCTAGTTGGATTCTAGATTCTAGATCAAGTGCTCATTTGTGTACTTCTATACAGGGTCTTGAAGAAGTGAGAGGGCTAAGGAAAGGCGAGATCACTCTCTAAATTGATAGTGGAGCAAAGGTTGCTACTGTGGCCATCGGGACCTACCCTCTATGATTACTATTAGAAGTTAGTTTAATTCTTAAAGATTATTATTATATACTTGTAGCTAGTAGAAATTTGATTTCCAAATCTATGCTGGCACAGGATAATTATAATTTTCATTTCAATAAAGATGTGTTCAATTTATTTTAGAAATATAGCTATTGCACGTGTTTTCTTGATTGACGGTCTTTATCATTTGTATATGGATGCGAGTGTAAATATTAAACTAAAAGACTTAGAGATAGGATTAGCCAAAAGTATCTGTGGCACCTTAGGCTAGGTCATATTGGAGAGGACAGACTCAACAAACTGAAGAAAGATGATCTTCTTAGACCATTGACTTTTGAGTCTTATCTGATTTGTAAATCGTGTCTTCAAGAAAAAATGAGCAAGCTGCCTTTTATGGGACAAGAGGAAGGGCCATTGAGATATTAGCCCTAATACACACTGACGTGCGTGGTCCATTCGATGTACAAGTCAAAGGTGGCTATATCTACTTCATAATTTTTACTGATGATTATTCACGATATGAGTTTGTGTATTTGATGCACTAAAAGTCTGAAACCTTTGAAAAGTTCATAGAGTTCAGACATGAAGTAGAAAAATAGACTGAAAAATCCATAAAAGTTCTTTGATCAAATCGAGGAGGAGAATACCTTAATAGAGAATTTTGGGCCTATCTAAAGGATAATAGCATAGTCTCATAGTGGACACCTCTAGGGACACCTCAGCTCAATACGGTATCTGAAAGGAGGAATCAGACCCTTTTGGATATGGTCTGATCTATGATGAGCTTCACAATCCTTCCTGACTTTCTCTGAGGATATGCTTTGCTTTCTGCGATTCATCTTTTGAATCAATTTTTTTCTAAATCCGTTTCTACCATACCATATGAGTTATAGTATGGTAAAAAGCCAACTCTTAGGTACCTCAAGATTTGAAGATGTCCGATCCATGTCAAGCGATAGCAGGCAGACAAGTTAGAGGCTAGATCCTTTAGAGCTTATTTTATAGGATATCCTAAGGAAACCATAGGATACTACTTCTATCTTTTTGAGGATCACAATGTGATTGTGAGCCGCCATACCATCTTCTTGAAAAAAGAGTTTATCCAAGATGGAGGCAGTGGGAGAAAGATTGAGCTCGAAGAGAAAGTCTTTGAAGAGCATCGAGTCCAAGAACTTGAACCCAATAATGAGCCAGTAGATGTGATACCTCCTCCACCTCATAGTTCAAGTAGGATCTCCCATTCTCTTGAAAGGTACTTAAGTATTCTTATAGAGGATTTAGAGGAAGCATTCTTTGTGGGAGATAGAGAAATTAAGAATGATCCCAAAACCTACGATGAGGCAATGTTAGATATAGACTCCGAGAAATGGATCAAAGCGATGAAGTCAGAAATTGATTTCATGCATTCCAACCAGGTTTGGTCCTTAGTAGATCTACCTGAAGGTATTGTACCTATTGGGTATAAATGGATTTACAAAAGAAAGATTGGGTCGGATGGTAAGGTAGGAACCTATAAGACAAGGTTATTCGTGAAAGGTTATAGTCAACGTGAAGGTATTGACTATCATGAAACTTTTTTGCTTGTAGCCATGTTGAAATTCATCCATACTCTGCTTGCCATAGCAATATTTCATGATTATAAAATTTGATAGATGGATGTGAAAATGGCCTTCCTAAATAAAAATCTTGAGGAAGATATCTATATAGAGCAGTCTCTGGGTTTCACGTCTAGTGATAGTGATCACAAGGTCTGCAAGCTGCAAAGGTCCATTTTGGACTTAAGCAAGCATCTCGGAGTTAGAACACTCACTTCAATGATATGATCAAAATATTTGATTTCATCAAAAATGAGGAGGAGCCATGTGTATACAAAAGGATCAGTGGGAGTACTGTCACATTCTTCGTATTGTATGTGAATGATATCCTCCTGATTGAGAATGATATTTCCATGCTGATGTCGGTCAAAGTATGGTTGTTGAAAGAGTTCACCATAAAAGACCTAGGAGAAGCTTCCTATATTCTTGGTATAAAGGTCTATAGGGATAGATCTAAGAGAATGATAGGACTCTCACAGTATATATACATAGAGGAGGTGCTGAAGAGATTTAGCATGAAAAACTCCAAAATGGGTCTTTTGCCTCTTAGACATGGCATTCATCTCTCCAAGAAGATGTGTCCTGACACATCTGAGGAGATCCAACGTATGAGCAAGATTTCTTATGCTTCGATAATAGGGAACCTCATATATGCCATGTTATGTACACATCCTGATATAGCACTTGTCGTGAGTGTCACAAGTAGATATCAGGCGAATCCAGATGAAGAACACTGGATTGTTGTTAAGAACATTCTTAAGTACTTGAGAAGGACTAAGAATTTGATGTTGGTCTTTGGTGAAAGATCGAAGCTAAAAAATTGAGGGATACACCGATTCAGACTTTATGGTTGATGTTGATGATAGAAAGTCTATATCGAGATGTATCTTCTTGTTTAATAGTGGTGCGGTTAGCTGGAAGAGTTTCAAGCAGTCGATCATTGTAGATTCAACCATGAAAATCGAGTACATCGCCGTCTCTGAAGCTGCTAAGGAAGCCTTTTGGTTTAAGAAGTTCATTGCGGAGCTAGGTGTGATGCCATCGATACTGTTGCACTGCACTACGACAACAACAGTGCCATAGCCCTCACTAAGGAGCCTAGGTCTCATCAGAAGTCGAAGCATATAGAGTGGCGATTTCACATCATACACGAATACCTCGACAAAAAAATCATCGAGGTATAGAGAGTTGACTCCATGCTGAACATAGCGGATCCACTAACCAAGCTTCTCAACCAGTAGAAGATCGAAGCTCACTTTGAGAAGATGGGTCTTAGGTATATGGCCAATTGGCTTTAAATCAAGTGGGAGTTTGTTGAATTTGTGTCCTAGAAGCCAATTGTTGGCTGACACATTATGTAATTTTAGGATCTAAACTTATACTTGTAATTTTTTTATTATCAATAAAAATTTTTTTCTTTCCAATCATGTTTATGTATCCATAATTTATCCTAAAAATTAATAAAGATAATTTTTGTATATTCTTAAAGAGTTAAAAATTTGAGACATACATTAATTAGTGATTAATTTCTAAATACTTCTGATCAAAAGATTGTCACGAAGGATAGTGATCAATCCATTTGAGATCAGTGCATGGTTCACCTCCTTTGTGGGCAGATGAGTCTCGGGTCTGCGGTGTAGAGACACTAGGATGAAGGTGTGGGTGGTTTTTAGAGAATAACTTGCACTGAGTGTGACCAACACGAGAACCACATGGATGTCACTCACTTATCAGTTGTTTTCTCGATGCTGTAGTGGTGTGAGTGATCCTTTAACCTACAGTGCCATTGGCTATTCGTAGCGAGGCTACTGGATTTGACTGCACATTCTCTTGGTCCCCAGCCATTCAGATCCTTGCTGAGTATGTTGGCTTTAGTAGGTTTAGATTCGCTGTTTGGAGTAGGATGCACCTAGATAGAATCTATCGACCTTAGTAGAAAAGGAGAAGTCCTATATGATTTACGAGATTGAGTTCAGAAAGTCTTTGGCCAAAGTAAGTGTGAACACTAAAAAAGAGTTTCTATGAAATTCACAAATGAACTCGAGTCGAACCAATCTTGCATATGACTGATAATGGAGTTTAATGAGTTCTCCATGATCTCTGTCAAGTCTGGACTCATGATAGAAGGACAGAATCATACGATAACTACATCTTGAGATTGTTCATACTTTCATTCTACTGAATTGTCACTACATATTAGGTGTCACTGATGGATTGTGAGACTCATCGGGCATCGTCTTGATGATCGATGGCCCTCGAAGGGTAGAATTGAAAATGTTCCAATCTATTGAAAAGAGTTTCGATGATATTGTGATGGAGATCACAATATATCTCACTATCAGATAGAATAGAATTTATAGGGTCACACATTAAGAGATTTAATCTCGAATTTGCTAATTGGACTTATGAAGTTCCAATTGGGTTAGGGTTTATTGAAATCCTATTAGGTTTATGACAACCATACTAGCACATGATTAAACCTAATTCTTCTCGAGACTTTGATTTGATCAAGTGCATAGCCTTGAACCCAACATAAATTTATTTAGATTTAATTGGGCTCTTAATTATGAGCCCAAGAAGATTTGATTAAGTTAATTAGTTGGCATAATTATCCTAACATTATCTCTTCTTTATCTCTTAATTATATCTAAGATTCATGTGGAATAAATGAAAGAATGGATGGCGCCTACTTTTGTTTTTAGCATGAAATAGGCATCAAATCCTAGGATATGGTAGAGGGGCCCACCCCCTCTTATGTGGCATGGAGTGGAGGAGAGAAAGTGGGGTCACGTCTCCCTCTTATTTGGCTAGAAATCCCTTTGTGGGGCTCCAAGTGTTGGCACCCCAACTATCTGACATATTTTAGATGGGCGTCTCTTGTGTCTATTTAAAGGGGCTGATCATATACTATTTATATCTGATTTTAATTAAAATAAATCAAATTAAAAAGGTAGAGGATTCTTATGAGATAAGGATCTACCTTTTTAAGATAATTGGGTTCTTATTTTGTGTCAGGGTAGTGCCTATATAAAGGGTATGTCTTTAGGTTTCCTAGTTAATAGAGTTTTTAGTAAAATACATTGAAAATTATGTCCTAAAACTAATCATGTGATAATTAAAATTTTCTTTGTATATGAGTTATTAATTATTAAATAAAAATTATTCTGATATTTTTCATCACAAAGTTACATCTTCCTTGAATTCTTGTGCTATGATGAAGTCTTTAGAACTATGCTAATGTACGATAAAGAAAGGATTTATCATATAGTTCTTAAACATGTTCATGATCAAATGATACATCATTACAGGATGATGACATTTATCGAGTGAAGGTCGTTGTGTGCCATATGGGTTGGTTGTCCTCTTAACCAAGGAGTGTGGTGACATTGGTATGGGATACAGTTGAGATGTAGCGGTACCTCATCACTGAACAAGTGACTCACCTGCTGAGCATTCTACTATCAAGAGCTACTCACGAAACACATGGATATAAGTATCCTTCAGATTTTAGATCACCATAGTGACTTGTAAGCAACTCACTGTGCTTTGGTGCCAGATTATTTGGATTTCTAATGCAATGACGGAAGGCTACTGGGTATAGTCAAGTACTTGCGAAGTCTGTATATGGATCAAGATGAGATTGACCCTTCTGGATTATTAAAGTTGATATATCACTATATTTCAATTTAGCAAAGCCTTGGTCAGGATAATCTATGAGATTGATTTGAAAAGTTGAAATATAATATGGATGAAGCAATCTCGGTTGACAGTTAACCTGAGACCATCCTAAAGCATTCAGGGTCAAAAGGATGAATTATGCAGTAACCATGTGTATAGGTTCTAAAATATTTTTTTGTGATAATTCGATCTATCTGGATGTCAGAAACCATTGCTAGATGATATCTCCATTAGTGCAGGAATTGGTTCCTGTGCTACCGGCTTAGTGTTTGAACATATGGAGTCACGCACACAAGTTAGATAAAGTAGAAAGGAATTGGCCTATATTTATATATTCATTTTAGAAGTACTTGACCTAATTGAATATATAAGCTAACTTAATTGAGAATTAAGTTATGGACCAAATGGGATTGAAGAGTTACTATATCTACTAGCACTACATATGAGGTTCAGGTTCGATCCTGGGGATGAACAGTTTCTGATCTATGATCTATGGAGCATATGAAAAATTGAATTTAAGTACTAATTAATTTTAAATTAGATCTAAATTAATTAAGATTAATTGAGTTCAAAATTTAAGTTAGACTTGGTACAAAAGTCCTAAAGAGTTTAGGATTGATAGTCTTTCAAAATTATTTCGAACCAGCTTCGAATTAAATTCGAATCGGATCCATTTTGATGAGATATGAGAATTTCTACTTGCACTGAGATTCTTCTCTCATGTGAGCTGACCAACACCTAGAATCGTACTAGTTTGGGGCATCTCATGTGGGTGAGGGAGTGGGTGCAAATTGATTGTCATATGAGATGGCAATTCTATCTCATGTAGGAATCCTTCTTTCATAAGTACTAGACTGATTCAAATCAGATTTGAGTTAGGACTCCTATACTTATTAGGTCATGAGAATTATCTATAAATAGAGAGGGTCTTTATCTATGGATGCATAGCAAACAAATCAGATTGAAAGAAGAGAGAAAGAGAGAGAGAGAGGTGTGAGAAGAGAGAGAGGTCCCATCTTCTCCTTGGCCCCCTCCTCTTGTTGCCACCCTCTTCCCTTGGATGTGGATCCGTCTTGGGCATCCCACCTGCTGGTGTGAGGTATCATACCAGTACATCTTCACCCTCGTTTGATTAGATTATGAAGGCAATTGGATTGGAGTTCATCCTGCTTTCCTATAGCATCTGATGTGCATACGAAGTAGAGAATTTGCACATCCAGGCCTCTGTGAAGGTTTATATCAGATTATTTAAGATTTAATATTTGGTTTTACTGCTAATTAGATAAGAATCTAATCCTTAATCATGTAGATGAATAAAAAAATTTTCAGATGCAACTTGGGCCTTCTGAAGAGAAACAGTTTCCCTTCCCTTCAATTGGTATCAGAGCAGGCCTGAAATATATGCATGCATAATTAAACTTTTTGAGATTAATTACATAAGATGTAATTGAGATTTTTTATAAGATATTAAATCTAATTTAATCTATTTATATAAAATTTTTAATCTGATTTTGATTGGATTAGAGGTACCTAATCAATGGTTGATTGAGGTTGTTATAAGTTTGTTATAACAGAATTCTGCTGTTGCTGAATTTTTGATCAAATAACAACATAAATTATAATCTATTTTAAATTTATTTTAATAAAATTTTAATTTTATTATTTTTTTCATAAAGTGGGTGTTGGAAAATATGTCCCAAAAAGCCAATCGTCAAGCTGTTGACGGTTGAGCAACCAAGTATTGTAATTGATTTGTTAATAAATAAAATATATTTGACATCTTCATCATAAGCTTTCATCTTCTAATGAACTCCGTTGTTATGATGAAGTCCTTAGGACTATTTAAGTTCGATAAAGAGAGGATTTATCTATTAGTCCTTAAAACTGTTCACGACCAAATGATAAGCTGTTAATAAGGACGACAGCTTCTATCGAGCATAGGTCGCTGTAGGCCATATGGGTTGGTTGTCCTCTTAACCAAGGAGTGTGGAGGCACTGGTATGGTATACAGGTGAGATGTAAGGGTACATCATCATTGAACGTGACCAACTCCAGAGCATTCTGCTGTCAAGAATGTCTCTGATGGGATATAGGTATAAGTGTCCCTTAGACTTGAGATCGCCTCAGTGACTTGCAAGCAACTCACTGTGCTTTGGTACTGGACTAACTGAATTTCTAATTTAGGGATGGAAGGCTTCTGGGCATAGTCAAGTACTTGTGAAGTCAGAGTGTGATCGAGATGGGATTGACCACTCCAAGAGTTGGAGAAGAATGAGTCGCTGTATTTCAATTTAGCAAAACCTTGGCCAGGGTAATCCATCAGATGGATTTGATATTTTGAAATACAATATGGACAACCTGATCAGAGTTGACAGTTGAACTCTGGGGTGTCCTATGATCATTTTGGTCAAGGGGATGAATTATTTGAAAACTATATCTACATGGGTTCTAAGGATGTTGTTCTACACATTCGACCTATCCGATCGTCGGGTACCATTGCTAGATGGTCACTTCGATTGGTATAGGAATTTGTTTCTATACTACCAGCTTAGGTTCGAACCTATGAGGTCACACATATTAGAGTTCATGATCCAATCAGATGGTTGATCAACGATTAAGAATCGTTCTAGGGTTAAATGATCAATACGATTGACATTTAACCCAGTGCAAGTGTTGCAGGAGGATCTATTAGCAATTCAATTGCTGATTGGATTAATTTGATTAAGCCAATGGGCTGAGATTAAGTCTAATTAAATATGATTTATTTAAATTTAGTTTGAGCTTGATTGGATCAAGTCCAATTGGTTTATTGGATAAGCCAAGTGCAAGGAAAAACTAGTCCTAGTTCAACTAGGACTTGGGTCAATCTAATTTCTAATTTGATTAGAAAATTAAATCAGATTTAAATCTAATTTAATTTGATTAAATTAGGTTCTTAATTAGGTTAAGACCTATTTTAATTAGGTTGATCTAATTTTGATTTGATTTGGTTTGGGAAACCAAATTAAAACAAGTCATAAGACAGAATCCTAGTAAGACTAGGATTCCACCTTGCGCCACATAAGCCTTCTCCACGCCCTCTCTCTTATTCAATGCCAATCTCCACTTATTTTATGCGACAAAAGCCCTCTCTCAGGTCTCTCCCATGTTCACGAAAGGTCTCCTCTCTTCTTTCTTACATGGAAGGTGGTTTGGATCAAATCTAAAAGGAATAAGTTTGGATTTCGAATTCTATGAGATAGAGTTTCAGAAATCCAAAACTCTTTCAATTTTGCACCGAATTTATCCAATTTTTTTTTAAAATTTTTGTGGCTTTTAGGGTATATATTGTGCACTCTTTTTTGATGATCTATATACAAAAATATGAAGGAGGTGCTCAAGAGTTGGGCGTCCCTTAACTTGCCATGTTTGGATAAGCCTTGACTAGGTGTTTGACCTAGACAAGGACTCTATCATATCTCTCTATATAAGATGAGTTTCTTCATAAAATTTTAGGAGAAGTCAGAGATTTGAGAGGCCTTTGTTCCATCCAAAAATTAGAGAGAAATACCTTTGGGTCGTGGAGATATAAAAGATGCAAGTTTGGGTGTCTAGAGAGAAAAACGTGAAGAAGAAGAGGGTCTTCTTCTAGGGTTTTTGTTTTCATATCTTTCCTCCCTCCATCTTGAGTTTCCTGAGAGCGTCTCAGATCTGAAACTCCTCCTTCTACTTTCCATCTTTGAAAGAGTCCAAATCAAGAAGAAGGAGGTACCTGATCAACCATCAAAGAAGGATCAGCGCAGTACTAGCATACTGTGCTGATTTCCTGAAGCAGGACTTCTGATCGAGATTTGTGGGCTCGTGTGGATGACTCCTAGAGGTCGGATGCATGTGCGGCTTGCAACATCATCTTCAAGCCTAGATCAATAAGGTTAGAACGTCTAACTTGCAAGGTAATAGATCTGATCTATTATTTAATACATACATTAGATGTAGTATAGAAACATGTTGATATGATCAACATGTAGTTCATGCTATATTTATATATTTTAATTTCTGATTTAATGCTATATAATAATTATGTAATAAGATCTTAGATCTGAAGATTTTTTGATTTTAGAAAATAAATTTTGATTTATTTTAGTCTTCCGCTGTATGATCTTGAAAAAGTTTCAAGATCTAACCCTGAAACCCTAGATATGGTTCCTACAATTGGTATCAGAGCCTAGGTTCTTTATTACATGATTATTTATACATGTTTAGATTATTTTTTAGATTAGATCTAATTTATAATCTGATTATTAAATCTAAAATTAAAATTTTAGATCAATCACAAACTGCAAGGTTGTCTTGCTGTAAGGTTTACCCCTTACAGTGCAAAGGTTGTCTTAGTTTGTGTAGATCTAGCTTTAATCATAAATTTGTTAGATATGATCTAGATTAAATTTATGATTTATTAGATTTAAAAGATATTTAAATCTGAAATAAAATCTCTTTGTTAATAATTTTTGTTCAAAAAAATTATTTAAAGTTGAAATTGTTTCAATTACATGAACCTGTTTAGATTAGATCTAAAGTAGTTTCATGTTTATTTCACTTGCATCTTGATTATGAATCAAACATGCAATATGGTTGGTAGAATCATATTGTAAAATTATTTTACAAATATAAAAATTATTTTTTGAAAAGCCAAACCCAACCCTCAGCCCAAAACTTAATTAAGAATTAAGAAGTTGTTTGATTAGGTTCTAGGATTGTGAATTGAAGAACCTAAGACACAAATCATAACACATTGGGTTAATGGGTTAGTGGGAATTAGGTTCATTAATTGAGTTAGACCTATGGTTAGATTAAAGATGGACTTAATTAGAGAATTGACTAAATCTAATCAATTGTTGTCTTAGATTAGGTCAAGGATTCTCTAGATCAATTACAATAATTGTAGTTGGTCAAGTCCATGTCTTTAACGAGAACCAAATGGACTTGATTTTTGGCTAAGCGATCTAGCACGAACTGTTAGGTTGATCTAATCGAAACTAATTAAACCAGTTGGTGTCTAAGGTAAACCAGACTGATGGTTTTTAATTGGGAGCCCGCTTACCTGGCCATTTCTGATGGTGTCTAAGGCAAGCTTTGGCAGACCCTCCCACTGATCGAACTTACCTGACCTCTTGGTGAAATTATGTTTTGATCGGATCACTTGACTATTCGAGCTGACCCATGTCAGCTAGGTAAATCAGTGTGACTGATTTAGGTGCTCCTAGACCAGCCCTTTTAATGGTCTTCCTTAAGCTGACTTGGTGAAGCCAGTGAGAGGATCATGATAAGCTGGTTCATCTGACCTCATCCTCTATATTATTTAAATCCTCTATAATTATTAGGTCCTTAAAATGATAAAGTTATGGAGATAACTGAGTCATAGCCTCCCATTAAGGTGTTTGATAATGAGTCCATTAACTCAATAATCATTGCAGACCCAAAGGCCTGGTGCTTGTTGACTAATGAAATTATCACTCATCATATGATGACTTGGAAGTGTCTCTCTAATGGTGGTTAGGTGAGCCAACCAAAGTTGGGCTTAATCATTCGTTGGTTAGATACATCAAGTATGATCATGTTAATGGTTGGACCTAACCGGATCCTTACAGTGGAGGCCAAAGCCTACTGATTAGGTTTCTGGGGCAAAATTAAAATTACTAGAAATTGTTTAGAGAAACAATTGGTTATGAACCTACCCTTAAATGTACATGGGTTGGCCAACCAAAGTTGGGCTTGTGTGCAGTCTAAGTGGATTCTAGTACCCACTAAGGAATTAGGGTAATTCCTCGAATTGGAGGTAGAGGCTACCAATTCGAATAAAATAGTGGGAGAAACCTTTTGATTAAAGTCCAAATCCTTAGGTTTAATGAATCAATTACTAATTAGGTTATGGTTTTCTTTTGTGCAGATATAGCCACTTCCCTATCGCTCCGATCATTTTTGGACAATGATAAGTTGGTGGGATCCAATTTTGGTAGCTGGGACCGAAAGTTGAAGATAGTCCTGGAGCATGAACAGATCCTATATGTGATAATGGATCCTGCACCTGAGGAGCCAGCTGTCAATGCACGTGGAACAGTCAGAGACACTTACCAGAAGTGGCTCAGTGACCGGACCACGGTGCGCTGTATCATGCTGGCTGCTATGAGCGACGAGTTCAGTCACAGATTCGAGACAGCTCAGCCAAAGGACATGCTTCAAGTGTTGGAGGATGCCTTTGGCACACCCAATGACGTGGAGAGGCACAAGACAAGTTGTGCCATCTTCAACACCAAAATGCGGGATGGTGCCTCTGTCACTGATCATGTATTGTACATGATCGAGCTGATGGAACGATTGAGCAAGCTCGGCTTTCCCTTGCATGAGCAGCTTGGGAAAGATGCAATACTGAACTCGCTGCCCAAGTCTTATCTCCCATTCCTCACTCATTATAGAATGACAAAGCCTGAAGTAAACTACCATGAGTTACTGGGGTTGCTTCAGAACTTTGAGAAGGATCACCAACTTCACAAGGAGTCGGTGAACTTAGTGGGAGGTTCGTCTTCTGGTTCTCGACCCTTTAAGAAAGGGAAGAAGAACAAGAAGAAGAAAGTGAAGAAGGTGCAAGTTCAGGCTGGGACATCTGTGTAGTGTCAGACCAAAAAGATCAAACCCGATAAGAGTCAAGCTGAATGCTTCTTTTGCAAGAAGCGGGGGTACTGGAAGAGGAACTGTCCCCAGTACATTGCCTCCCTAGACCCGAACAGGCAGAGAAAGCAGCAAGTTGTTACTGGGCAAGGTATTTATATGATAACTCTTTGCAATTTCTCTATTTATGATATAACTGACTGGGTATTGGATACCGGTAGCCCTTACCATATTTGCAATTCGTTGCAGGGGTTGCAGGTCAGTAGGAGATTCGAGCAAGGCGAGAGGTTCCTGAACGTTGGAGATGGAAGACCAGTTCCAGTTCTAGCATTAGAAATCTTGAAACTTGTATTTGAATCCCATATCGTTGTTCTTAATGATTGTCATTTCTGTCCCAGTTTCTTTTTAAATATCATTTCTGTAGGCCTTCTGGCCAAAAATGATTATGAAATTTCAATAAAGAAACAAATTTGTAATATCATTGAGAATGGTGTTACTATTTTTTGTGGACATTTGAACAATGGTGTGTATATGTTATCACAACCTGTTAATGTAGTCTATTCAACTAGCAAGCACCCTAGATTAGATAGTGTGTCAGATATCTACTTATGGCACTGTAGGCTAGGTCATATAAACAAGAACAGAATAAACAGGTTGACTTAAGAGGGAATCCTCGAAGTTAGTGATTGTGAATCACTTCCAACCTGTGAGTCCTGTCTTCTTGGTAAAATGACCAAGTCACCTTTTACTGAAAAAGGTGAGAGAGCTACTGAGCTCTTGGGCCTAGTACATACTGATGTATGCGGGCCCATGAGCACCAGTGCTAGAGGTGGATATTTCTACTTCATAACTTTCACGGATGACCTATCCCGATATGGATATGTCTATCTGATGAAACATAAGTCGGATTCATTTGAAATGTTCAAACGATTCTGAAGTGAAGTAGAAAAATAAACTGGGAAGAGTATTAAAACTCTTCGATCTGATCGAGGAGGAGAATACTTTTCTAGTGAATTTCTCACATATCTAGGAGAGAATGAGATTCTCTCCCAATGGACTCCTCCAGGAACACCACAGCATAATGGTGTGTCTGAAAGGAAGAATCGGACTCTGTTAGACATGGTCCGATCCATGATGGGTTTTGCTAGCTTGTCGATATCCTTCTGGGGATATGCACTCGAATCGGCCTGTTATCTGTTAAATAGGGTTCCAAGTAAGTCTGTAATTAAGACTCCATATGAGATATGGACGGGACGTAAGCCAGCACTTTCACACCTTAGGGTTTGGCGGTGCCCAGCCTATGTCAAACGATTAGTCATAGATAAACTTGGACCTAGGTCTAACAAATGCTCATTCATAGGGTACCCCAAAGAGACAAAAGGATATTTTTTCTACCATGCTGATGAACAAAAGATGTTCGTCAGCCTTAAGGCAATCTTTTTAGAAAAGGAGTTCCTTGGTGAAGGAACCGTTGCCTCTAAGGTTGAACTTGATGAAGTTCAACAGGTAGAAGGATCGACACCAATAGCTGAACCTGAGTCGGATATGATTAGATCAGATCCGGAGCCTAATATACCTGCACCATTAAGGCGATCCGATAGAGTACCGCGTCAGCCGGACAGATACTACGGTTTCTTGGTCCGGGATGGTGATCCCATCGAACTTGATGAGAATAATGAGGATCCGATCACCTATATGGATGCAATGCAGAAACCTAATTTCGAGAAATGGCTTGAAGCCATGAAATTCGAAATGGAGTCCATTAAGGTCAACGATGTATGGACATTGGTTGACCCACCTGAAGGGGTTAAACCCATTGGGTGTAAATGGGTCTTCAAAAGGAAGAGGGGCGCAGACGGAAAGGTGGAGACCTATAAAGCCCGTCTGGTTGCCAAGGGATATCGTCAACGTTATGGTATTGACTATGATGAGATGTTTTCTCCTGTGGCAATGCTCAAATCCATTTGGATAATGCTTGCAATAGCTGCCCATCTGGATTATGAGATCTGGCAGATGGATGTAAAGACAGTTTTCCTGAATGGAGAGCTGACCGAAGAGGTGTATATGATACAACCTGAGGGATTTACATCCACAGATCAGTCCAAGGTGTGCAAGCTTCAGAGATCCATTTATGGATTGAAGCAAGCTTCTTGGAGTTGGAACATGCATTTTGATAAGGTGATTAAAACGTATGGCTTCATTAAGAATGGAGAAGAGCCTTGCATCTATAAATGGGAAAATGGTCCAGTTGTGGTATTCCTTGTCTTGTACGTGGATGACATTCTCTTAATCATGAATGACATCCTCGCACTACAGGGAATAAAAGTTTGGTTATCATCACAGTTCTCCATGAAGGACTTGGGTGAAGCATCCTACATCCTAGGGATGAAGATCTATAGGGATAGATCTAAAAGGATGCTTGGGTTATCCCAGTCCATGTACATAGATACTGTGCTGAAGAGGTTCAGTATGGAGAATTCCAAGAAGGGCTATCTACCGATAGGCCATGGAATTTCTCTCTCTAAGAAGGATTGTCTGACAACTCCTGAAGAGAGAGAGCGTATAAGTAGAGTCCCATATGCTTCAGCCGTGGGATCTATCATATACGCCATGACATGTACAAGACCAGATGTGGCATACTCACTAGGAGTAGTGAGTAGATACCAATCTGATCCTGGAGAAAATCACTGGAAAGTGGTTAAAGCCATCCTTAAGTATTTGAGAAATACTAAGGACCAATGGTTGGTTTATGGTGAGTCAGATCTGAAACTTATGGGGTTCACAGACTCTAGCTTTCAATCTGACCATGATGACAGCAGGAGCGTGTCGGGTTATGTCTTTACTCTGAATGGTGGAGCCATCTGCTGGAAGAGTTCCAAGCAGCATACTGTGGCGGACTCTGTTTGTGAAGCAGAGTACATCGCAGCATCGGATGCTGCAAAGGAAGCTGTGTGGCTAAGAAAATTCATCACTGAGCTTGGAGTAGCACCCTCCCTCGATGGTCCAGTCCTACGCTACTACGACAGCACTGGTACCATAGCTCAGGTGAAGGAATCCAAAGCACATCAGCGGATGAAGCACATCTTGCGTCGCTTCCACCTGGTCTGACAGATCGTGGATCGAGGTGATTTCGACCTTCAGAAGATCGATGGAAAGGAGAACCTAGCCGACCCCTTCACTAAAGCCCTGGCAATAAAGGAGTTCGACAACCACAAGTTGAAGATGGGTATTAGATACTATATCGAGTGGCTTTAGGACAAGTGGGAGTTGTTGGGAAATGTGTCCCAAAAAGCCAATCGTCAAGCTATTGACGGTTGAGCAACCAAGTATTGTAATTGATTTGTTAATAAATAAAATATATTTGGCATCTTCATCATAAGCTTTCATCTTCTAATAAACTCCGTTGTTATGATGAAGTTCTTAGGACTATTTAAGTTCGATAAAGAGAGAATTTATCGATTAGTCCTTAAAACTGTTCACGACCAAATGATAAGCTGTTAATAAGGACGACAGCTTCTATCGAGCATAGGTCGCTGTAGGCCATACGGGTTGGTTGTCCTCTTAACTAAGGAGTGTGGAGACACTAGTATGGCATACAGGTGAGATGTAAGGGTACATCATCATTGAACGTGACCAACTCCAGAGTATTCTGCTGTCGAGAATGTCTCTGATGGGATATAGGTATAAGTGTCCCTTAGACTTGAGATCGCCTCAGTGACTTGCAAGCAACTCACTGTGCTTTGGTACTGGACTAACTGAATTTCTAATTCAGGGATAGAAGGCTTCTAGGCACAGTCAAGTACTTGCGAAGTCAGAGTGTGATCGAGATGGGATTGATCACTCCAAGAGTTGGAGAAGAATGAGTCGCTGTATTTCAATTTAGCAAAATCTTGGCCAGGGTAATCCTTCAGATGGATTTGATATTTTGAAATACAATGTGGACAACCTGATCAGAGTTGACAGTTGAACTCTGGGGTGTCCTATGATCATTTCGGTCAAGGGGATGAATTATATGAAAACTATATCCGCATGGGTTCTAAGGATGTTGTTCTACACATTCGACCTATCCGATCGTCGGGTACCATTGCTAGATGGTCACTTCGATTGATATAGAAATTTATTCCTATGCTACCGACTTAGGTTCGGACCTATGAGGTCACACACATTAGAGTTCATGATCCGATCAGATGGTTGATCAACGATTAAGAATCATTCTAGGGTTAAATGATCAATACGATTGACATTTAACCCAGTGCAAGTGTTGCAGGAGGATCTATTAGCAATTCGATTGCTGATTGACTTAATTTGATTAAGCCAATGGGCTGAGATTAAGTCTAATTAAATATGATTTAATTAGATTTAGTTTGGGCTTGATTGGATCAAGTCCAATTGGTTTATTGGATAAGCCAAGTGCAAAGAAAAACTAGTCCTAGTTCAATTAGGACTTGGGTCAATCTAATTTCTAATTTGATTAGAAAATTAAATCAGATTTAAATCTAATTTAATCTGATTAAATTAGGTTTTTAATTAGGTTAAGACTTATTTTATTTGGGTTGATCTAATTTTGATTTGATTTGGTTTGGAAAACCAAATTAAAATAAATCATAAGACAGAATCCTAGTAAGACTAGGATTCCACCTTGCGCCACATAAGCCTTCTCCACGCCCTCTCTCTTATTCAATGCCAATCTCCACTTATTTTGTGCGACAAAAGCCCTCTCCCAGGTCTCTCCCACATTCACAAAAGGTCTCCTCTCTTCTTTTTTACATGGAAGGTGGTTTGGATCAAATCTAAAAGGAATAAGTTTGGATTTCGAATTCTATGAGATAGAGTTTTAGAAATCCAAAACTCTTTCAATTTTGCACCGAATTTATCCAAATTTTTTTTGGAATTTTTATAGATTTTAGGGTATACATTGTGCACCCTTTTTTAGTGATCTATGTATAAAAATATGAAGGAGGTACTCAAGATTTGGGCATCCCTTAACTTGCCATGTTTGGATAAGCCTTGACTAGGTGTTTGACCTAGATAAGGACTCTATCATATCTCTCTATATAAGATGAGTTTCTTCATGAAATTTTAGAAAAAGTCATAGATTTGAGATACCTTTGTTCCATCCAAAAATCAGAGAGAAATACCTTTGGGTCGTGGAGATATAAAAGATGCAAGTTTGGGTGTCTAGAGAGAAAAATGTGAAGAAGAAGAGGGTCTTCTTCTAGGGTTTTTGTTTTCATATCTTTCCTCCCTCCATCTTGAGTTTTCTGAGAGTGTCTCAGATCTGAAACTCCTCCTTCTACTTTTCATCTTTGAAAGAGTCCAAATCAAGAAGAAAGAGGCACCTGATCAACCATCAAAGATGGATCAGCACAGTACTAGCATACTATGCTGATTTCCTGAAGCAGAACTTCTGATCGAGATTCGTGGGCTCGTGTGGATGACTCCTAGAGGCCGGATGCATGTACGGCTTGCAACATCATCCTCAAGCCCAGATCAATAAGGTTAGAATGTCTAACTTGCAAGGTAATAGATCTGATCTATTGTTTAATACATACATTAGATGTAGTGTAGAAATATGTTGATATGATCAACATGTAGTTCATGCTATATTTATATATTTTAATTTTTAATTTAATACTATATAATAATCATGTAATAGGATCTTAGATCTAGGGATTTTTTGATTTTAGAAAATAAATTTTTATTTATTTTAGTCTTCTGCTGTATGATCTTGAAAAAGTTTCAAGATCTAACCCTGAAACCCTAGATATGGTTCCTACAATGGGGTTTATTTTAGATCTAAATTGAATTCATTTTGATGGATATTTAGATCTGAATCCTATCAGAATTCAGCACTGTGCAAAAATAGATTTTATCAAAAATTTATTTCTTATACGTTCATGTTTGCATCTAATTAATTTTCTATATGATATCAAATCTAAAATTGATATTTTATAATCAGTATAAAATATGTTTCAAATCTAATATGTTGTATATGATGCATCAAATCTAATTAGATTAGATAAAGAATATAATTTATAAGATCAATAATATATTCATGACATAAAATAATTTTATCAATAATTGCATGTTGATGTAATTATGTATGAAATTAGATTTCAGATCTTAGTAGTCTAGTACTCAATTTGATGAGATCACCAGACCATCCGATCATAGGAGATTGAAGAGATTAATCTCTCTTTTGCCTATTCGATGAGTTCTCTTATGACGTGTAGGGGTGTCATTATGATCCGATTTTATGAAGAAAAAAAGCAAACAGATTTTTATATATTATTTTGATCATAAATATATTTAGATTAGATCCAAAATAATTTATGATTCATTATAATAGGATAAAAATTTAGATATAAAATTATTTTATATCTGAATTATGTGTTACATAAGATGTAAATGGTATAGATCTAAAAGTTATCATGATGCATGAGATATATGTATGAAGTTTAAATCATACCTATGTATGTTTAACTGCTAAACATATTATAAAAAAATTTATTTTCATGTGTTGAAACATATGGTATGTTTTATCTAAAACCCTTGTAGAATAGTTCTACAGACTGAAATATATGTTTCATACACTTAATTATGAATTAAATTTTGAATGATCTAGATTTGAGAATTGAAGATCATTAAGACACCACATAAAATGATGGGCAAGGAGTTAGTATAAATCAGATCCTTCTAATGGGTTAGACCTAGGGTTAGAAACATATATAGACCAAGCAGAGAAATTGATTAAATCTAATCAAGTATTGAATTAGATTATGTCAGTATTTCTCTAAATCAATCTCAATAGTTGAAGTTTGATCAAGTCCATTTTTTTGACCCTAATAAATGGACCATGATCATGGCTCCAAGGTTGAGCCCGAATCTTCTAGTGGACCAAATCGAAACTAATTAACCAGTTGGTGTCTAAGGTAAGTTTGATAGATTTGATCAAGTAATTTTTAATTGGAAGCTATTCACCTATATGCATCTACGATGAGTTAAGAGCATATCCCTCCCACTGATCTTACTTACCTAGCCAACATGGTAGATTATATTTTGATTAGGTCATTAGTCGATTCATGCAGACCCATGCCATTAAGGTGAATTAGTGTGACTGATTTAGGTGTCTTTAGATCAGCTTGTGTCTAATCCTTTACATGACTTGGTGACGTCAATGGGAGGATTTGCAGCTTACAGGTTGACTTCTTCTCTTATTTCAGATTAATGAAATCAAATTCTCTAAATTATTAGGTCCATAAAGTGATAAAGTTATGAGATAATTTGGTCATTGCCTTCCATTAAGATGCGTGATAATGAGTCCAGTATTCCAAATAGGTATTAGAGGCTCCACTCGTATGATGTCTATTACGTATTGAAATTGTCATTCATCATATGACCATCATGATGTACCTTCAGATCAATGCTCAGGTTGGCCAAGCCATAGTCGGGCTTGGACATTCATTTGTTGGATGCACTTGGTATGTCATGTTAATGGTTAGACCTAATCGAAATTTTTAGTGGAGGTGCCACACGCCTGCTGAAGAGATGCCTGGGGCAAAACTTATTGCTAGAAATTATTTGAAAAAATAATTGATTATGAACCTACCCATGGATGCACTAAGATTGGTCAAGCCACACTCGGGCCTGAATGCAGTCAGTGTGGATTCTAATACCAACTAAGGAATTAATGTAATTCCTCGAGTTGGAGGTAGAGGCTACCAATTTGTAAAAATAATGGGAGGATCTTTAGACTAAAGTCCATATCTTCAAGATTAAAAATAATTCATATACTAATAGGCTAATATTTTTTTCTTTTAGTTATGGCCAACACACTATCCCTTCGTACGCTGTTGGATAGCGACAAGCTCACCAGACCCAACTTCGATAGCTGGTATCGAAAGTTGAAAATTATCTTGGAGTATGAGAGAATTTTATATATCCTTACGGATGAGGCACCTGAAGAACTTGCAGTCAATGCTCCTCGTACCGTGAGAGACACTTACATGAAGTGGCTCAATGACCGCATGACTGTGCATTGCATGATGAGGGCAGTTATGAATGATGAACTTAGTCATAAGTTCGAGGATGCGTGGCTAGAGGAGATCATTCAAATGTTGAATGAGTCCTTCGGCACTCCTGAGGATGCGGAGAGACACAAAATCTTCTGTACAGTGTTCAATGCTCGTATGAGAGGGGGGCTTCAGTCACCGATCATGTATTGTACATGATTGAGTGGATTGAATGCCTTAGTAAATTTGGCTTTCCATTATATGAACAGTTAGGTAAGGATGCTATCCTCAATTTGCTACCAAAATTCTACCTATCCTTTCTCAATCATTATAGAATGATGAAGCCTATAGTAAAATACTATGGTTTGTTAGGATTATTGCAGACTTTTAAGAAAGATCACCAGCTCCAGAAGGAGCCAGTGAATTTAGTGGGAGGTTCATCTGTAGAGCGTCGATCTTCTTGGAGAGAAAAGAAAAAAAAAATACAAAAATCCCATACCATTGATCTCAAGCAGAGCAAACCATTAAAAGTGACAAGAGCCAGGCAGAGTGCTTCTTCTGTAAGAAGCTGGATCATTGAAAAAGAAATTATCCTGCTTATATAACCACCCTTGACCCAAACAGGCCTAAAAATAAGAGAAAGAAGTAATCGGATGCTTCATAAGGTACTTATATGATAACTTCTTGTAATTTCTCTGTTTGTGATACTACTCCCTAGGAATTGGATACCGAAAATCCTATTAATATATACAATTCATTGCAGGGATTGCAGATAAGTAAGAAGTTTTGAGAGGACGAGCGGTTCTTTAATGTTGGAGATGGAAGTCTTGTTTTAGTTCTAGCCTTGAAAACTTTGCAGCTTGTCTTCGAGTCCAATAGTATCATGTTAGATGATTATCATTTTTGTCTCTCCTTTTTAATGAATGTCATCTCTGTAGGCCTTTAGGCTAAACTTAGTTACAAGTTTATAATAAAGGATGATTTTTGTGATATCATTATGAATGATACTATAATTATGCATGAATAATTGAAATATGACATATACATAATATCACGGTCTGTTAGTGTAATGTACACACCTAGTAAATATTCTAAACTAAATAATGTTAGTGAATCCTACCTTTGGCATTATAGGCTTGGTCATGTGAATAAGACTAGGATTGACAGGTTGATCAAGGAATGTGTCTTTGAGATAGATGATTGTGAATCATTGCTTACCTGCGAGTCCTATCTGCTTAGTAAGATGACAAAGTCACCTTTTAAGAAAAAAGGTGAAAGAGCCAGTAATGTCCTAGGTCTAATATATACTGATGTATGCAGACTTATCAACATAAGTGCCAGAGGAGGATACAACTACTTTACTATGTTCACAGATGATCTATCGAGATATGGGTATGTCTATCTTATGAAGCATAAGTCAGAATTATTTAAAATATTCAAATAATTTCATACTAAAGTAGAAAAATAAACTGAGAAGAATATTAAGATTCTTCGATCAGATCGAAGAGATAAATAATTCACCAGTGAGTTCTTAATATATCTGAAAGAGAATGAAATTCTTTCACAGTGGATCCCTCCTGAAACACCACAACATAATTGGGTATCGGAGAGGAAGAATCAAATCTTGTTAGACATTGTCCAATTCATGATGGGCTTTGCGAGTCTGCCAATCTCCTTCTAAAGATATGCTCTACAAACTACCTGCTATATTTTGAATAAGGTGCCTAGCAAGTCTGTCGATAAAACTCCACATGAGATATGGACTGGGCGTAAGCTGGTGCTCCCACACCTTAGGGTCTGGGGGTGTCCAGCTTATGTCAAGCATTTAAAGACAGATAAGTTTGGATCTGAAGGAAAAATCACTTTTTTTCTTTGTAGGATCTTCCAGATTTCATCAAATCTGGGGTGAAATAATTTAAAAATTTTATCCTATGCTATTTCAGATCTAATATCTATTAGATCTAATTTTATTATCTGATATTTAAAAATATAAAATTAAATCTAAAAGTATGAGAAGTATAGACATACCTCAAGGGTAATCTGATTACCTTGTAGATGATCTCAGCACAGCCCGAGGTTCTGATGTAGCCACGCAAGTGCCTGACCTCTATTGATATCTACTTAGGTAGGACCTAGAATATCTTCTCCTCACAAATCTATGCTCCAAAAATCAGATCTCTATCTGATTTGAAAGTGCTTCAGAACTCCTTCTGAAGTTGGAGCAGCAGCCTGTCGAAGATGTCCTGCAGCCTTCCTGTTCTAGGCATCACCATGCCTTGGACCTTTGCCAGATGGATGTCCAACTCTTTGGATGTGAAGAGGGGAGATAGGAGAGTAGGGAGGATATGGAGAAGAAGGGAGGGGGTGGCAGCTATGATGTTTTTTCACAAAAACTTAAAACCCTAGGCGCAGGCAGGGTTTATATAGACCCTGCTGCGCTGCACAGTGCCACATCATTCGACCAATCAAAAAATTTTAATTAATTCTAAAAAAAATTTGATTGGTAGAGTGATGTTATCTGATCTCATCAGATAAGAACCCCCACCCTCTCTCCTATGTTGGCGTCAACTTTGGATAAGCACAAGCAAGGGTTGGCACCAAAGAGTCCATGTTAATCAGGACTCTTCATCCTTATCCACTTGGGGCACCCATTTTAATCCAATTGAGCTCACGCCATAATCTAATTATCGCACCCAATTCAATATAGTTTTGGCATGTGGACACTCTACAAAAATCCTCCAATGAGCCCTCTTCAGTTTAAGACCCATATGTCAACATTTGACAGATGTCCTAAAATAAAAATGGCAGGTGTTAGAATTTAGCAGGTGCTTGTCTTAAATTCATCTCATGAATTAAGACAAGCCTTTTCTAAGCTGGACAAACTTCATTTAGACTGAGAGAAATCTTCTCAAGGTTCTCTGGGTGAGTCAAATCATATTTGGCTCAGTCGAGATAGAAAAGATTACACGAGGAGAAAGTTAGGCTCAATCGTGTGCTAGCATGATTTCCTTGAACCTAATTGGATCTTATCCAAATCAATTGGGTTAGCCCAATTGATGATATCCAGATCCTAACCCTTATTTGTGTGACCCAGTTAGATTCAATTTCATATAGTAATGAGACATGTCATGATCTCATCATCGACATCATCGAAACTCCTTTCGATGGACCAGAACTCTTCTGATTCAGATAATTAGAATGATCGATCATCAAGATCATTCTAATTGCTTCCAAAATCCATCAGTGACATCTAGCAGTATATGGTGGCAACCCATCAGGATTGAAGATGAACCTCTCGATGTAGCTACCTATGTGATTGAGTTCCTCTATCATGAGTCCCGACTGAATTAGGGTTAAGGTGAACTCGTCAAACCCAACATCAGTCATATGAATCAATCGATCGATCCGAGTCCGATGTGAAACCCTAATGAAAAACTCTTTTTTCATTATTTCACTCTGCCATGGCCATGGGCCTAAGGACTTGATCTTTCAATCATCATAAGACTACTCTTCTCTACCGAGGTTAATAGATCCCATCTTGGTGTGACCTAGTTCCTACAATGAATATGCTATATAGCCAACATACACCTCAAGGTTCCGAATGGCTAGGAGATCGAGTTATAGTGTAGTCAAACTATAACACACTCAAGGTGAACTGTCGATGCATCTCAGGTCAAAGAACTAGACACACAACTGCAGCATCGAGCTAGTCATCGACGAGAAGGTAGACTTCCTTATGACTGCTCGAGGTGGTCACGCTCAGTACTCTCGTTCTCAATGAATACCTATACTTTCGCTCCAGTGTCTCCACACCGTAGACTCAAGATACATCTATCCTAAGAAAGTGATCGTATATCAATCTTTCAGATCGACACCATCCTCGTGATGATCCTATGGTCAAGAGGTGTTTATGAGTTAGTTATGTAAATTCATGCCTTAAATTTTCAACTCTTGAAAATATAAATTGACATTCCTACTAACTCGAAGGATGTATCACAGACACAATATACACAATGTGATAGAAGAATAACCCATTTATTGATTTATAGTCAAAATTATAAATTTATCTTTAGATTTGTACAGGAATGTGTCAGCCAATCTGGCATCTAGAGCACACATCTAACAAACTCTCACTTGACCTAATGCCAATTAGCTACATATCTAAGTCCCATCTTCTCAAGGTGGGCTTCGATCTTTTGCTGGCCCAATGGCTTAGTCAACGAGTCTGCCACATTGTCTGTGGAGTCGACTCTCTTGACCTCGACATAACCCTTTTCGAGATAATCATGGATCAAATGGAATCGTCGCTCGATGTGCTGCGACTTCTGGTGAGACCTTGACTCCTTAGCTAGGGCTATAGCACCATTATTATCGTAGTAAAGAGGTATGGCATCCGATGACATCACTCCAAGCTCTGCGGCAAACTTTTTGTACCAGAATACCTCCCTCGCAGCTTTCGATGCAGCAACATACTCTGCCTCCATCGTGGAATCAGCAATCACCGTCTGCTTGGAACTCTTCCAGCTAACTGCACCACCATTGCAAATGAACAGACTCACAGATATCGACTTTTGATCATCTATATCAGACATAAAGCCTGAGTCTGTATATCTCTGAATCTGGAGTTCTCCATTCTCAAAGACTAGAAACATATCCTTAGTCCTTCTCAAGTACTTAAGGATACATTTCATAGAAGTCCAGTGTTCTTCACTTGGATTTGACTGATATCTGCTTGTGACACTCACAACATGGGCTATATCAGATCGTGTACATAGCATGGCATACATGAGGTTCCCTATTGCTGAAGCATAAGGGATCTTGCTCATGCGTTCAATCTCCTCAGGTGTGCTAGGGCACATCTTCTTGGAGAGATGAATGCCATGTCTAAAAGGTAATAAACCTCTTTTGGAGCTTTCCATGCTAAACCTTTTTAGCACCTCCTCTATGTACATCTTCAGTGAAAGTCCCAGCATCCTATTTGGTCAATCTCTATAGACCTTAATACCCAGTATAAAGGATGCCTCTCCTAGATCTTTCATAGAGAACTCCTTAGACAACCATACTTTGACTGAGGTCAACATAGGAATGTCATTCCTAATTAGGAGGATGTCATCTACGTACAATACAAGAAAGACAACCGTGCTCCCACTGACCTTTTTGAACACATATGGTTCCTCCTCGTTCTTGATGAAACCAAATATTTTGATCACATCATTGAAATGAGTATTCCAGCTCCGAGATGCTTGCTTAAGTCCATAAATAGACCTTTGCAACTTGCAGACCTTGTGATCATCATCACTGGATGTGAAACCAAGTGGCTGTTTCATATAGATATCTTCCTTAAGATGTCCATTTAAGAATACCATTTTCACGTCCATCTGCCATATTTTATAATCGAAATAGGTTGCAACAGTAAGCAATGTGCGGATGGATTTTAGCATGGCTACGGGCAAGAAGGTATCCTGATAGTCAATGCCTTCGCGCAGACTATAACCTTTCGCTATGAGCCTAGCCTTGAATGTCTTTACATTCCCATCTGTACCTATCTTTCTCTTAAAGATCCATTTACACCAAATTAGTACAATACCTTCAGGTGAATCTACCAAGGTCCAGACTTGGTTTGAGTGCATCGAGTCAATTTCTGATCTCATTGCCTCTAACCATTTCTCAGAGTCGATATCTGATATTGCCTCGTCATAGGTCTTGGGATCATCAACATGAGCCCCATTTCCCGTGAGGAACATTTCCTCTATATCCTCTTGTCTGGTACCAAGTACCTTTCAGGAGGATGGAAAACCCTAATCAATCTATAAGGTGAAAGAGGTTGTGTTAGGATTGGTTCTAATTGATTGGGTTCCTCAGGTTCTTTAGCTCGTTGCTCTTAGGAGATATTCTTTTTGAGCTTAATTATTCTTCCGATGCCACCATCTTGAATAAGCTATTTTTCAAGAAAAATAGCATTTCGACTCACAATCACATTGTGGTCTTCCAGAATATAGAAATAGTATCCTAATGACTCTTTAGGATATCCTATGAATCGAGCTCTAAAAGATCTAAACTTTAACTTGTCCGTTTGCTATCTCTAGACATGAGCCGGACAACCCCAAATTTTGAGATGATTCAGACTTGGCTTCTTACCATGCCATATCTCATACGGTGTGGTAGGAACAGTTTTAGAGAGAACCTTATTTAATACGTAAATTACTGTCATGAGATAATGTCTCCAAAAAAATTCAGAGAGGTCCGTGAAGCTCATCATGGAACAGACCATATCTAATAGGGTCTGGTTTCTCCATTCTGAAACCCTGTTGAGTTGAGGCATTCCAGGTGAAATCCATTAAGAGACTATACCATTGTCCTTAAGATAGTCTAGGAACTCCCGACTAAGGTATTCACCTCCTCAAACTGATCGAAGAACCTTAATGGGCTTTCCTGTTTGTTTTTCTACCTCATGTCTAAATTCTTTGAACCTTTCAAAAGCTTCAGACTTGTGTTTCATTAGAAACACATATCCGTACCTAGACATATCATCGATAAAGATAATGAAGTAGATGTAGTTGCCTCTAGCCGGCACATCAAATGGGCTGCACACATCCGTATGTACTAGGGCAAGTAGGTCTGTGGCCCTTTCCCCATGTCCCACAAAAGGAAGCTTGGTCATTTTGCCTTGAAGGCATGATTCACAAATTAGATATGACTCAAAAGTCAATGAACTCAATAGCCCAGATTTCTCCAATTTGTTAACCCTGTCTTCTGCTATATGACCTAGCATTAGGTGCCACATAAAGGAGGAGAAACATTTTCTCCGCTAGGATCTTCCAGATTTCATCAAATTTGGGGTGAAATAATTTTAAAAAAAATTATCCTATATATTTCAGATCTAATTTTCTAGATCTAATTTTATTATCTGATATTTAAAATCTAAAATTAAATCTAAATCTATGATGAAAGAAGAAGTACCTCAAGGGTAATCTGATTACCCTGTAGATGATCTCTGCATAGCCCGAGGTTCTGATGTAGTCACGCAAGCACCTGGCCTCTACCAGTATTCACTCAGGTAGGATCTAGAATGCCTTCTCCTCACAAATCTATGCTCCAAAAATTAGATCTTTATCTAATTTGAAAGTGCTTCAGAACTCCTTCTGAAGTTAGAGCAGCAGCCTGTCGAAGATGTCCTGCAGCCTTCTGTTCCAGGCATCACCACGCCTTGGATCTCTGCCAGATGGATGTCCAACTCTTTATATGTGAAAAAGGGAGGAAGGAGAGCAAGGAGGATATAGAGAAGAGGGGAGGGGGTGGCAGTTATTAGGTTTTGTGCATAAAATAATTTCTTTCATGAAACCCTAGGCGCAGCAGGGTTTATATAGACCCTGTATGCTATGCAGTGCCACATCATTCAACCAATCAAAAAATTCCAATAAATTTTGGAAAAAATTTGATTAGTGGAGTGATGTCATCTGATCATATCAGATAAGAATCCCACCTTATCTCCAAAGTTGGTGCCAACATTTGATAAGCTCAATCAAAGTGGTGCCAAAGAGTCCATGTTTATCAGGACTCTTTGGTTCTTATCCATTTGGGGCACCCACTTAAATCCAATTGGGCTCATGCCATAATCTGATTATGGCACCCAATTCAATTGGATTTTGATATGTGGACACTCCACAAAAATCCTCCAATGAGCCCTCTTCAGTTTAAGACCCATATGTCAACTTTTGACAGATGTCCTAAAATAAAATTGGCAGGTGCTAGGAATTAGCAGGTGTTGTCTTAAATTCATCTCATGAATTGAAACAAACTTTTTTTGAGCTAGACGAGCTTCATTTAGATTGAGAGAAATCTTTCAAAGATTCTCTAGATGAGTCAAATCACATTTGGCTCAGTAGAAACAGAAAAGATTACATGAGGAGAAAGTTAGGCTCAATCGAGTGCTAGCATGATTTTCTTGAACCTAATTGGATCTATTCCAAATCAATTGAGTTATCTCAAATGATGACATCCAGACCCTAACCCTTATTTGTGTGACCCAGTTAGGATCAATTCCATATGGTAATGAGACATGTCATGATCTCATCATCGACATCATCGAAACTCCTTTCGATGGACCAGAACTCTTCTGATTCAGACAATTAGAATGATCGATCATCAATATAATTCTAATTGCTCCCAAAATCCATCAATGATACTAAGCAGTATGTGGTGGCAACCCATTAGAACTGAAGATGAACCTCTCAGTGCAGCTACCTGTGTGATTGAGTTTCTCTATCATGAGTCCCGACTGAATTAGGGTTAAGGTGAACTCGTCAAACCCAACATCAGTCATATGAGTTAATCGATCGATCCGAGTCCGATGTGAAACCTTAATGAAAAACTCTTTTTCATTTTTCACTCTGCTATGGCCATGGGCTTAAGGACTCGATCTTTCAATTATCATAGGACTACTCCTCTCATCTACCGAGGTTGATAGATCCCATCTTGGTGCGACCTAGTTCCTACAATGAATATGCTACAGCCAACATACACCTCAGGATTTCGAATGGCTAGGAGACTGAGTTATGGTGTAGTCAAACTATAACACACTCAAGGTGAACTATCGATGCACCTCAGGTCAAAGAACTAGATACACAACTGCAGCATCGAGCTAGTCATTGACGAGAAGGTAAACTTCCTTATGACTGCTCGATATGGTCACGCTCAGTACTCTCATTCTCAATGAATATCTGTACTCTCGCTCCAATGTCTCCACACCATAGACTCAAGATACATCTATCCTAAGGAAGCGATCGTACACCAACCTTCCGGATCGATCACCATCCTCATGATGATCCTATGGTCAGGAGCTGTTTATGAGTTAGTTATGTAAATTCATGCCTTAAATTTTCAACTCTTGAAAATATGAATTTACATTCTTACTAACTCAAAGGATGTATCACAGACACAATGTACACAATGTGATAGAAGAATAATTCTTTTATTTATTTATAATCAAAATTATAAATTTATCCTTAGATCTGTACAGGAATATGTCAGCCGATCTAGCATCTGGGACACACATCTAACAAAGTCCCACTTGACCTAATGCCAATTGGCTACATATCTAAGTCCCATCTTCTCAAGGTGGGCTTCGATCTTCTATTGGCCCAATGGCTTAGTTAGTGGGTCTGTCACATTATCTGTGGAGTTGACTCTCTTGACCTCGACATAATCCTTTTCGAGGCAATCACGGATCAAATGGAATCGCCGCTCGATGTGCTTGGACTTTTGGTGAGATCTTTGCTCCTTAGCTAGGGCTATGGTGCCATTATTATCATACTAAAGAGGTATGGCATCCGATGACATCACTCCAAGCTCTTCGGCAAACTTCTTGTACCAGAATATCTCCCTCGCAGCTTTCGATGCAGCAATATACTCTGCCTCCATCGTGGAATCAGCAATCACCGTCTGCTTGGAACTCTTCCAGCTAACTGCACCACCATTGCAAATGAACAGACTCACAGATATCGACTTTTGATCATCTATATCAGACATAAAGCCTGAGTCTGTATATCTCTAAATCTGGAGTTCTCCATTCTCAAAGACTAGAAACATATCCTTAGTCCTTCTCAAGTACTTAAGGATACATTTCATAGAAGTCCAGTGTTCTTCACTTGGATTTGACTGATATCTGCTTGTGACACTCACAACATGGGCTATATCAGATCGTGTACATAGCATGGCATACATGAGGTTCCCTATTGCTGAAGCATAAGGGATCTTGCTCATGCGTTCAATCTCCTCAGGTGTGCTAGGGCACATCTTCTTGGAGAGATGAATGCCATGTCTAAAAGGTAATAAACCTCTTTTGGAGCTTTCCATGCTAAACCTTTTTAGCACCTCCTCTATGTACATCTTCAGTGAAAGTCCCAGCATCCTATTTGGTCAATCTCTATAGACCTTAATACCCAGTATAAAGGATGCCTCTCCTAGATCTTTCATAGAGAACTCCTTAGACAACCATACTTTGACTGAGGTCAATATGGGAATGTCATTCCCAATTAGGAGGATGTCATCTACATACAATACGAGGGAGACAACTGTGCTCCCACTGACCTTTTTGAACACACACGGTTCCTCCTCGTTCTTGATGAAACCAAATATTTTGATCACATCATTGAAACGAGTATTCCAACTCTGAGATGCTTGCTTAAGTCCATAAATGGACCTTTATAGCTTGCAGATCCTGTGATCATCATCACTGGATGTGAAACCAAGTGACTGTTCCATATAGATATCTTCCTCAAGATATCCATTTAAGAATGCGTTTTCACATCCATCTGTCATATTTCATAATCGAAATAGACTGCAACAACAAGCAATGTGCGGATGGATTTTAGCATGATACGGGCGAGAAGGTATCCTGATAGTCAATGCCTTCGCGCTGACTATAACCTTTCGCTACGAGCCTAGCCTTGAATGTCTCCACATTCCCATCTACATCTATTTTTCTCTTGAAGATTCATTTACACCCAATTGGTACAATACCTTCAGGTGGATCTACCAAGGTCCAGACTTGGTTTGAGTGCATCGAGTCAATTTTTGATCTCATTGCCTCTAACTATTTCTCAGAGTCGATATCTAATATCGCCTCGTCATAGGTCTTGGGGTCATCACCATGAGCCCATTTTTCATGAGGAACATTTCCTCTACTTCCTCTTGTATGGTACCTAAGTACCTTTCAAGAGGACGAAAACCCTAGTCGATCTACGAAGTGAAAGAGGTTGTGTTAGGACTGGTTCTGATTGATTGGGTTTCTCGGGTTCTTTAGCTTGTTGCTCTTGCGAGACATTCTCCTTGAGCTAACTATTCTTCCAATGCACCATCTTGATAAACTATTTTCAAGAAAAATGTATTTCGACTCCAATCTATTGTAGTCTTCCAAATATAGAATAGTATCCTAATAACTCTTTACGATATCTAATGAACGAGGTCTAAAAGACTTGAACTCTAACTTGTCCGCCTACTGTCGCTTGACATGGCCGGACAACCCCAATTCTGAGATGATTCAGACTTGGCTTTTTATCATGCCATATCTCATATGGTGTAGTAGGACGATTTTAGAGGAACCTATTCAATATAAAATTGCTGTGTCATGAGACAATGTCCCCCAAAAAATTCAGGGAGGTCCGTGAAGCTTATCATGGAACAGACCATATCTAATAGGATATGTTTCTCCATTCTGAAACCTCGTTGAGTTGAGGCTTCCAGGTGGAGTCCATTAAAAGACTATGCCTTGTCTTGAGATAGTCTAGGAACTTTCGACTAAGGTATTCACCTCTTCGATCTGATCGAAGAACTTAAGGGTGTTTTCTGTTTATTTTTTTACCTCATGTTTGAATTCTTTGAACCTTTCAAAAGCTTCAGATTTATATTTCATTAGAAACAACTACCCATACCTAGATTCATCGGTAAAGATAATGAAGTAGATGTAGTTGCCTCTAGCCGGCGCATCAAATGGGCCACACACATCCGTATGTACTAGGCAAGTAGGTCTGTGGCCTTTTCCCTGTCCCAAAAGGAAGCTTGGTCATTTTGCCTTAAAAGCATGATTCAAATTGGATATGACTCGA
>NC_025993.2:78409930-78496372 GCF_000442705.2 Elaeis guineensis | reverse complement strand
TAGAATAGTTCTACAGACTGAAATATATGTTTCATACACTTAATTATGAATTAAATTTTGAATGATCTAGATTTGAGAATTGAAGATCATTAAGACACCACATAAAATGATGGGCAAGGAGTTAGTATAAATCAGATCCTTCTAATGGGTTAGACCTAGGGTTAGAAACATATATAGACCAAGCAGAGAAATTGATTAAATCTAATCAAGTATTGAATTAGATTATGTCAGTATTTCTCTAAATCAATCTCAATAGTTGAAGTTTGATCAAGTCCATTTTTTTGACCCTAATAAATGGACCATGATCATGGCTCCAAGGTTGAGCCCGAATCTTCTAGTGGACCAAATCGAAACTAATTAACCAGTTGGTGTCTAAGGTAAGTTTGATAGATTTGATCAAGTAATTTTTAATTGGAAGCTATTCACCTATATGCATCTACGATGAGTTAAGAGCATATCCCTCCCACTGATCTTACTTACCTAGCCAACATGGTAGATTTATATTTTGATTAGGTCATTAGTCGATTCATGCAGACCCATGCCATTAAGGTGAATTAGTGTGACTGATTTAGGTGTCTTTAGATCAGCTTGTGTCTAATCCTTTACATGACTTGGTGACGTCAATGGGAGGATTTGCAGCTTACAGGTTGACTTCTTCTCTTATTTCAGATTAATGAAATCAAATTCTCTAAATTATTAGGTCCATAAAGTGATAAAGTTATGAGATAATTTGGTCATTGCCTTCCATTAAGATGCGTGATAATGAGTCCAGTATTCCAAATAGGTATTAGAGGCTCCACTCGTATGATGTCTATTACGTATTGAAATTGTCATTCATCATATGACCATCATGATGTACCTTCAGATCAATGCTCAGGTTGGCCAAGCCATAGTCGGGCTTGGACATTCATTTGGATGCACTTGGTATGTCATGTTAATGGTTAGACCTAATCGAAATTTTTAGTGGAGGTGCCACACGCCTGCTGAAGAGATGCCTGGGGCAAAACTTATTGCTAGAAATTATTTGAAAAAATAATTGATTATGAACCTACCCATGGATGCACTAAGATTGGTCAAGCCACACTCGGGCCTGAATGCAGTCAGTGTGGATTCTAATACCAACTAAGGAATTAATGTAATTCCTCGAGTTGGAGGTAGAGGCTACCAATTTGTAAAAATAATGGGAGGATCTTTAGACTAAAGTCCATATCTTCAAGATTAAAAATAATTCATATACTAATAGGCTAATATTTTTTTCTTTTAGTTATGGCCAACACACTATCCCTTCGTACGCTGTTGGATAGCGACAAGCTCACCAGACCCAACTTCGATAGCTGGTATCGAAAGTTGAAATTATCTTGGAGTATGAGAGAATTTTATATATCCTTACGGATGAGGCACCTGAAGAACTTGCAGTCAATGCTCCTCGTACCGTGAGAGACACTTACATGAAGTGGCTCAATGACCGCATGACTGTGCATTGCATGATGAGGGCAGTTATGAATGATGAACTTAGTCATAAGTTCGAGGATGCGTGGCTAGAGGAGATCATTCAAATGTTGAATGAGTCCTTCGGCACTCCTGAGGATGCGGAGAGACACAAAATCTTCTGTTACAGTGTTCAATGCTCGTATGAGAGGGGGGCTTCAGTCACCGATCATGTATTGTACATGATTGAGTGGATTGAAATGCCTTAGTAAAATTTGGCTTTCTCATTAATATGAACAGTTAGGTAAGGATGCTATCCTCAATTTGCTACCAAAATTCTACCTTATCCTTTCTCATCATTATAGTAATGATGAAGCCTTATAGTAAAAATACTATGGTTGTTTAGGATTATTGCAGACTTTTAAGAAAGATCACCAGCTCCAGAAGGAGCCAGTGAATTTAGTGGGAGGTTCATCTGTAGAGCGTCGATCTTCTTGGAGAGAAAAAGAAAAAAAAAATACAAAAATCCCATACCATTGATCTCAAGCAGAGCAAACCATTAAAAGTGACAAGAGCCAGGCAGAGTGCTTCTTCTGTAAGATGCTGGATCATTGAAAAAGAAATTATCCTGCTTATATATCCACCTTTGACCCAAACAGGCCTAAAAATAAGAGAAAGAAGTAATCGGATGCTTCATAAGGTACTTATATGATAACTTCTTGTAATTTCTCTGTTTGTGATACTACTCCCTAGGAATTGGATACCGAAAATCCTATTAATATATACAATTCATTGCAGGGATTGCAGATAAGTAAGAAGTTTTGAGGAGGACGAGCGGTTCTTTAATGTTGGAGATGGAAGTCTTGTTTTAGTTCTAGCCTTGAAAACTTTGCAGCTGTCTTCGAGTCCAATAGTATCATGTTAGATGATTATCATTTTTGTCTCTCCTTTTTAATGAATGTCATCTCTGTAGGCCTTTAGGCTAAACTTAGTTACAAGTTTATAATAAAGGATGATTTTTGTGATATCATTATGAATGATACTATAATATGCATGAATAATTGAAATATGACATATACATAATATCACGGTCTGTTAGTGTAATGTACACACCTAGTAAATATTCTAAACTAAATAATGTAGTGAATCCTACCTTTGGCATTATAGGCTTGGTCATGTGAATAAGACTAGGATTGACAGTTGATCAAGGAATGTGTCTTTGAGATAGATGATTGTGAATCATTGCTTACCTGCGAGTCCTATCTGCTTAGTAAGATGACAAAGTCACCTTTTAAGAAAAAAGGTGAAAGAGCCAGTAATGTCCTAGGTCTAATATATACTGATGTATGCAGACTTATCAACATAAGTGCCAGAGGAGGATACAACTACTTTACTATGTTCACAGATGATCTATCGAGATATGGGTATGTCTATCTTATGAAGCATAAGTCAGAATTATTTAAAATATTCAAATAATTTCATACTAAAGTAGAAAAATAAACTGAGAAGAATATTAAGATTCTTCGATCAGATCGAAGAGATAAATAATTCACCAGTGAGTTCTTAATATATCTGAAAGAGAATGAAATTCTTTCACAGTGGATCCCTCCTGAAACACCACAACATAATTGGGTATCGGAGAGGAAGAATCAAATCTTGTTAGACATTGTCCAATTCATGATGGGCTTTGCGAGTCTGCCAATCTCCTTCTAAAGATATGCTCTACAAACTACCTGCTATATTTTGAATAAGGTGCCTAGCAAGTCTGTCGATAAAACTCCACATGAGATATGGACTGGGCGTAAGCTGGTGCTCCCACACCTTAGGGTCTGGGGGTGTCCAGCTTATGTCAAGCATTAAAGACAGATAAGTTTGGATCTGAAGGAAAAATCACTTTTTTTCTTTGTAGGATCTTCCAGATTTCATCAAATCTGGGGTGAAATAATTTAAAAATTTTATCCTATGCTATTTCAGATCTAATATCTATTAGATCTAATTTTATTATCTGATATTTAAAAATATAAAATTAAATCTAAAAGTATGAGAAGTATAGACATACCTCAAGGGTAATCTGATTACCTTGTAGATGATCTCAGCACAGCCGAGGTTCTGATGTAGCCACGCAAGTGCCTGACCTCTATTGATATCTACTTAGGTAGGACCTAGAATATCTTCTCCTCACAAATCTATGCTCCAAAAATCAGATCTCTATCTGATTTGAAAGTGCTTCAGAACTCCTTCTGAAGTTGGAGCAGCAGCCTGTCGAAGATGTCCTGCAGCCTTCCTGTTCTAGGCATCACCATGCCTTGGACCTTTGCCAGATGGATGTCCAACTCTTTGGATGTGAAGAGGGGAGATAGGAGAGTAGGGAGGATATGGAGAAGAAGGGAGGGGGTGGCAGCTATGATGTTTTTTCACAAAAACTTAAAACCCTAGGCGCAGGCAGGGTTTATATAGACCCTGCTGCGCTGCACAGTGCCACATCATTCGACCAATCAAAAAATTTTAATTAATTCTAAAAAAAATTTGATTGGTAGAGTGATGTTATCTGATCTCATCAGATAAGAACCCCCACCCTCTCTCCTATGTTGGCGTCAACTTTGGATAAGCACAAGCAAGGGTTGGCACCAAAGAGTCCATGTTAATCAGGACTCTTCATCCTTATCCACTTGGGGCACCCATTTTAATCCAATTGAGCTCACGCCATAATCTAATTATCGCACCCAATTCAATATAGTTTTGGCATGTGGACACTCTACAAAAATCCTCCAATGAGCCCTCTTCAGTTTAAGACCCATATGTCAACATTTGACAGATGTCCTAAAATAAAAATGGCAGGTGTTAGAATTTAGCAGGTGCTTGTCTTAAATTCATCTCATGAATTAAGACAAGCCTTTTCTAAGCTGGACAAACTTCATTTAGACTGAGAGAAATCTTCTCAAGGTTCTCTGGGTGAGTCAAATCATATTTGGCTCAGTCGAGATAGAAAAGATTACACGAGGAGAAAGTTAGGCTCAATCGTGTGCTAGCATGATTTCCTTGAACCTAATTGGATCTTATCCAAATCAATTGGGTTAGCCCAATTGATGATATCCAGATCCTAACCCTTATTTGTGTGACCCAGTTAGATTCAATTTCATATAGTAATGAGACATGTCATGATCTCATCATCGACATCATCGAAACTCCTTTCGATGGACCAGAACTCTTCTGATTCAGATAATAGAATGATCGATCATCAAGATCATTCTAATTGCTTCCAAAATCCATCAGTGACATCTAGCAGTATATGGTGGCAACCCATCAGGATTGAAGATGAACCTCTCGATGTAGCTACCTATGTGATTGAGTTCCTCTATCATGAGTCCCGACTGAATTAGGGTTAAGGTGAACTCGTCAAACCCAACATCAGTCATATGAATCAATCGATCGATCCGAGTCCGATGTGAAACCCTAATGAAAAACTCTTTTTTCATTATTTCACTCTGCCATGGCCATGGGCCTAAGGACTTGATCTTTCAATCATCATAAGACTACTCTTCTCTACCGAGGTTAATAGATCCCATCTTGGTGTGACCTAGTTCCTACAATGAATATGCTATATAGCCAACATACACCTCAAGGTTCCGAATGGCTAGGAGATCGAGTTATAGTGTAGTCAAACTATAACACACTCAAGGTGAACTGTCGATGCATCTCAGGTCAAAGAACTAGACACACAACTGCAGCATCGAGCTAGTCATCGACGAGAAGGTAGACTTCCTTATGACTGCTCGAGGTGGTCACGCTCAGTACTCTCGTTCTCAATGAATACCTATACTTTCGCTCCAGTGTCTCCACACCGTAGACTCAAGATACATCTATCCTAAGAAAGTGATCGTATATCAATCTTTCAGATCGACACCATCCTCGTGATGATCCTATGGTCAAGAGGTGTTTATGAGTTAGTTATGTAAATTCATGCCTTAAATTTTCAACTCTTGAAAATATAAATTGACATTCCTACTAACTCGAAGGATGTATCACAGACACAATATACACAATGTGATAGAAGAATAACCCATTTATTGATTTATAGTCAAAATTATAAATTTATCTTTAGATTTGTACAGGAATGTGTCAGCCAATCTGGCATCTAGAGCACACATCTAACAAACTCTCACTTGACCTAATGCCAATTAGCTACATATCTAAGTCCCATCTTCTCAAGGTGGGCTTCGATCTTTTGCTGGCCCAATGGCTTAGTCAACGAGTCTGCCACATTGTCTGTGGAGTCGACTCTCTTGACCTCGACATAACCCTTTTCGAGATAATCATGGATCAAATGGAATCGTCGCTCGATGTGCTGCGACTTCTGGTGAGACCTTGACTCCTTAGCTAGGGCTATAGCACCATTATTATCGTAGTAAAGAGGTATGGCATCCGATGACATCACTCCAAGCTCTGCGGCAAACTTTTTGTACCAGAATACCTCCCTCGCAGCTTTCGATGCAGCAACATACTCTGCCTCCATCGTGGAATCAGCAATCACCGTCTGCTTGGAACTCTTCCAGCTAACTGCACCACCATTGCAAATGAACAGACTCACAGATATCGACTTTTGATCATCTATATCAGACATAAAGCCTGAGTCTGTATATCTCTGAATCTGGAGTTCTCCATTCTCAAAGACTAGAAACATATCCTTAGTCCTTCTCAAGTACTTAAGGATACATTTCATAGAAGTCCAGTGTTCTTCACTTGGATTTGACTGATATCTGCTTGTGACACTCACAACATGGGCTATATCAGATCGTGTACATAGCATGGCATACATGAGGTTCCCTATTGCTGAAGCATAAGGGATCTTGCTCATGCGTTCAATCTCCTCAGGTGTGCTAGGGCACATCTTCTTGGAGAGATGAATGCCATGTCTAAAAGGTAATAAACCTCTTTTGGAGCTTTCCATGCTAAACCTTTTTAGCACCTCCTCTATGTACATCTTCAGTGAAAGTCCCAGCATCCTATTTGGTCAATCTCTATAGACCTTAATACCCAGTATAAAGGATGCCTCTCCTAGATCTTTCATAGAGAACTCCTTAGACAACCATACTTTGACTGAGGTCAACATAGGAATGTCATTCCTAATTAGGAGGATGTCATCTACGTACAATACAAGAAAGACAACCGTGCTCCCACTGACCTTTTTGAACACATATGGTTCCTCCTCGTTCTTGATGAAACCAAATATTTTGATCACATCATTGAAATGAGTATTCCAGCTCCGAGATGCTTGCTTAAGTCCATAAATAGACCTTTGCAACTTGCAGACCTTGTGATCATCATCACTGGATGTGAAACCAAGTGGCTGTTTCATATAGATATCTTCCTTAAGATGTCCATTTAAGAATACCATTTTCACGTCCATCTGCCATATTTTATAATCGAAATAGGTTGCAACAGTAAGCAATGTGCGGATGGATTTTAGCATGGCTACGGGCAAGAAGGTATCCTGATAGTCAATGCCTTCGCGCAGACTATAACCTTTCGCTATGAGCCTAGCCTTGAATGTCTTTACATTCCCATCTGTACCTATCTTTCTCTTAAAGATCCATTTACACCAAATTAGTACAATACCTTCAGGTGAATCTACCAAGGTCCAGACTTGGTTTGAGTGCATCGAGTCAATTTCTGATCTCATTGCCTCTAACCATTTCTCAGAGTCGATATCTGATATTGCCTCGTCATAGGTCTTGGGATCATCAACATGAGCCCCATTTCCCGTGAGGAACATTTCCTCTATATCCTCTTGTCTGGTACCAAGTACCTTTCAGGAGGATGGAAAACCCTAATCAATCTATAAGGTGAAAGAGGTTGTGTTAGGATTGGTTCTAATTGATTGGGTTCCTCAGGTTCTTTAGCTCGTTGCTCTTAGGAGATATTCTTTTTGAGCTTAATTATTCTTCCGATGCCACCATCTTGAATAAGCTATTTTTCAAGAAAAATAGCATTTCGACTCACAATCACATTGTGGTCTTCCAGAATATAGAAATAGTATCCTAATGACTCTTTAGGATATCCTATGAATCGAGCTCTAAAAGATCTAAACTTTAACTTGTCCGTTTGCTATCTCTAGACATGAGCCGGACAACCCCAAATTTTGAGATGATTCAGACTTGGCTTCTTACCATGCCATATCTCATACGGTGTGGTAGGAACAGTTTTAGAGAGAACCTTATTTAATACGTAAATTACTGTCATGAGATAATGTCTCCAAAAAAATTCAGAGAGGTCCGTGAAGCTCATCATGGAACAGACCATATCTAATAGGGTCTGGTTTCTCCATTCTGAAACCCTGTTGAGTTGAGGCATTCCAGGTGAAATCCATTAAGAGACTATACCATTGTCCTTAAGATAGTCTAGGAACTCCCGACTAAGGTATTCACCTCCTCAAACTGATCGAAGAACCTTAATGGGCTTTCCTGTTTGTTTTTCTACCTCATGTCTAAATTCTTTGAACCTTTCAAAAGCTTCAGACTTGTGTTTCATTAGAAACACATATCCGTACCTAGACATATCATCGATAAAGATAATGAAGTAGATGTAGTTGCCTCTAGCCGGCACATCAAATGGGCTGCACACATCCGTATGTACTAGGGCAAGTAGGTCTGTGGCCCTTTCCCCATGTCCCACAAAAGGAAGCTTGGTCATTTTGCCTTGAAGGCATGATTCACAAATTAGATATGACTCAAAAGTCAATGAACTCAATAGCCCAGATTTCTCCAATTTGTTAACCCTGTCTTCTGCTATATGACCTAGCATTAGGTGCCACATAAAGGAGGAGAAACATTTTCTCCGCTAGGATCTTCCAGATTTCATCAAATTTGGGGTGAAATAATTTTAAAAAAAATTATCCTATATATTTCAGATCTAATTTTCTAGATCTAATTTTATTATCTGATATTTAAAATCTAAAATTAAATCTAAATCTATGATGAAAGAAGAAGTACCTCAAGGGTAATCTGATTACCCTGTAGATGATCTCTGCATAGCCCGAGGTTCTGATGTAGTCACGCAAGCACCTGGCCTCTACCAGTATTCACTCAGGTAGGATCTAGAATGCCTTCTCCTCACAAATCTATGCTCCAAAAATTAGATCTTTATCTAATTTGAAAGTGCTTCAGAACTCCTTCTGAAGTTAGAGCAGCAGCCTGTCGAAGATGTCCTGCAGCCTTCTGTTCCAGGCATCACCACGCCTTGGATCTCTGCCAGATGGATGTCCAACTCTTTATATGTGAAAAAGGGAGGAAGGAGAGCAAGGAGGATATAGAGAAGAGGGGAGGGGGTGGCAGTTATTAGGTTTTGTGCATAAAATAATTTCTTTCATGAAACCCTAGGCGCAGCAGGGTTTATATAGACCCTGTATGCTATGCAGTGCCACATCATTCAACCAATCAAAAAATTCCAATAAATTTTGGAAAAAATTTGATTAGTGGAGTGATGTCATCTGATCATATCAGATAAGAATCCCACCTTATCTCCAAAGTTGGTGCCAACATTTGATAAGCTCAATCAAAGTGGTGCCAAAGAGTCCATGTTTATCAGGACTCTTTGGTTCTTATCCATTTGGGGCACCCACTTAAATCCAATTGGGCTCATGCCATAATCTGATTATGGCACCCAATTCAATTGGATTTTGATATGTGGACACTCCACAAAAATCCTCCAATGAGCCCTCTTCAGTTTAAGACCCATATGTCAACTTTTGACAGATGTCCTAAAATAAAATTGGCAGGTGCTAGGAATTAGCAGGTGTTGTCTTAAATTCATCTCATGAATTGAAACAAACTTTTTTGAGCTAGACGAGCTTCATTTAGATTGAGAGAAATCTTTCAAAGATTCTCTAGATGAGTCAAATCACATTTGGCTCAGTAGAAACAGAAAAGATTACATGAGGAGAAAGTTAGGCTCAATCGAGTGCTAGCATGATTTTCTTGAACCTAATTGGATCTATTCCAAATCAATTGAGTTATCTCAAATGATGACATCCAGACCCTAACCCTTATTTGTGTGACCCAGTTAGGATCAATTCCATATGGTAATGAGACATGTCATGATCTCATCATCGACATCATCGAAACTCCTTTCGATGGACCAGAACTCTTCTGATTCAGACAATTAGAATGATCGATCATCAATATAATTCTAATTGCTCCCAAAATCCATCAATGATACTAAGCAGTATGTGGTGGCAACCCATTAGAACTGAAGATGAACCTCTCAGTGCAGCTACCTGTGTGATTGAGTTTCTCTATCATGAGTCCCGACTGAATTAGGGTTAAGGTGAACTCGTCAAACCCAACATCAGTCATATGAGTTAATCGATCGATCCGAGTCCGATGTGAAACCTTAATGAAAAACTCTTTTTCATTTTTCACTCTGCTATGGCCATGGGCTTAAGGACTCGATCTTTCAATTATCATAGGACTACTCCTCTCATCTACCGAGGTTGATAGATCCCATCTTGGTGCGACCTAGTTCCTACAATGAATATGCTACAGCCAACATACACCTCAGGATTTCGAATGGCTAGGAGACTGAGTTATGGTGTAGTCAAACTATAACACACTCAAGGTGAACTATCGATGCACCTCAGGTCAAAGAACTAGATACACAACTGCAGCATCGAGCTAGTCATTGACGAGAAGGTAAACTTCCTTATGACTGCTCGATATGGTCACGCTCAGTACTCTCATTCTCAATGAATATCTGTACTCTCGCTCCAATGTCTCCACACCATAGACTCAAGATACATCTATCCTAAGGAAGCGATCGTACACCAACCTTCCGGATCGATCACCATCCTCATGATGATCCTATGGTCAGGAGCTGTTTATGAGTTAGTTATGTAAATTCATGCCTTAAATTTTCAACTCTTGAAAATATGAATTTACATTCTTACTAACTCAAAGGATGTATCACAGACACAATGTACACAATGTGATAGAAGAATAATTCTTTTATTTATTTATAATCAAAATTATAAATTTATCCTTAGATCTGTACAGGAATATGTCAGCCGATCTAGCATCTGGGACACACATCTAACAAAGTCCCACTTGACCTAATGCCAATTGGCTACATATCTAAGTCCCATCTTCTCAAGGTGGGCTTCGATCTTCTATTGGCCCAATGGCTTAGTTAGTGGGTCTGTCACATTATCTGTGGAGTTGACTCTCTTGACCTCGACATAATCCTTTTCGAGGCAATCACGGATCAAATGGAATCGCCGCTCGATGTGCTTGGACTTTTGGTGAGATCTTTGCTCCTTAGCTAGGGCTATGGTGCCATTATTATCATACTAAAGAGGTATGGCATCCGATGACATCACTCCAAGCTCTTCGGCAAACTTCTTGTACCAGAATATCTCCTCGCAGCTTTCGATGCAGCAATATACTCTGCCTCCATCGTGGAATCAGCAATCACCGTCTGCTTGGAACTCTTCCAGCTAACTGCACCACCATTGCAAATGAACAGACTCACAGATATCGACTTTTGATCATCTATATCAGACATAAAGCCTGAGTCTGTATATCTCTAAATCTGGAGTTCTCCATTCTCAAAGACTAGAAACATATCCTTAGTCCTTCTCAAGTACTTAAGGATACATTTCATAGAAGTCCAGTGTTCTTCACTTGGATTTGACTGATATCTGCTTGTGACACTCACAACATGGGCTATATCAGATCGTGTACATAGCATGGCATACATGAGGTTCCCTATTGCTGAAGCATAAGGGATCTTGCTCATGCGTTCAATCTCCTCAGGTGTGCTAGGGCACATCTTCTTGGAGAGATGAATGCCATGTCTAAAAGGTAATAAACCTCTTTTGGAGCTTTCCATGCTAAACCTTTTTAGCACCTCCTCTATGTACATCTTCAGTGAAAGTCCCAGCATCCTATTTGGTCAATCTCTATAGACCTTAATACCCAGTATAAAGGATGCCTCTCCTAGATCTTTCATAGAGAACTCCTTAGACAACCATACTTTGACTGAGGTCAATATGGGAATGTCATTCCCAATTAGGAGGATGTCATCTACATACAATACGAGGGAGACAACTGTGCTCCCACTGACCTTTTTGAACACACACGGTTCCTCCTCGTTCTTGATGAAACCAAATATTTTGATCACATCATTGAAACGAGTATTCCAACTCTGAGATGCTTGCTTAAGTCCATAAATGGACCTTTATAGCTTGCAGATCCTGTGATCATCATCACTGGATGTGAAACCAAGTGACTGTTCCATATAGATATCTTCCTCAAGATATCCATTTAAGAATGCCGTTTTCACATCCATCTGTCATATTTCATAATCGAAATAGACTGCAACAACAAGCAATGTGCGGATGGATTTTAGCATGACTACGGGCGAGAAGGTATCCTGATAGTCAATGCCTTCGCGCTGACTATAACCTTTCGCTACGAGCCTAGCCTTGAATGTCTCCACATTCCCATCTACATCTATTTTTCTCTTGAAGATCATTTACACCCAATGGTACAATACCTTCAGGTGGATCTACCAAGGTCCAGACTTGGTTTGAGTGCATCGAGTCAATTTTTGATCTCATTGCCTCTAACTATTTCTCAGAGTCGATATCTAATATCGCCTCGTCATAGGTCTTGGGGTCATCACCATGAGCCCCATTTTTCATGAGGAACATTTCCTCTACTTCCTCTTGTATGGTACCTAAGTACCTTTCAGAGGACGAAAAACCCTAGTCGATCTACGAAGTGAAAGAGGTTGTGTTAGGACTGGTTCTGATTGATTGGGTTTCTCGGGTTCTTTAGCTTGTTGCTCTTGCGAGACATTCTCCTTGAGCTTAACTATTCTTCCAATGCCACCATCTTGATAAACTATTTTTCAAGAAAAATAGTATTTCGACTCACAATCATATTGTAGTCTTCCAAAATATAGAAATAGTATCCTAATAACTCTTTACGATATCTAATGAACCGAGGTCTAAAAGACTTGAACTCTAACTTGTCCGCCTACTGTCGCTTGACATGAGCCGGACAACCCCAAATTCTGAGATGATTCAGACTTGGCTTTTATCATGCCATATCTCATATGGTGTAGTAGGAACGATTTTAGAGGAAACCCTATTCAATATATAAATTGCTGTCATGAGACAATGTCCCCAAAAAAATTCAGGGAGGTCCGTGAAGCTTATCATGGAACAGACCATATCTAATAGGATATGGTTTCTCCATTCTGAAACCTCGTTGAGTTGAGGCGTTCCAGGTGGAGTCCATTAAAAGACTATGCCATTGTCTTGAAGATAGTCTAGGAACTTTCGACTAAGGTATTCACCTCTTCGATCTGATCGAAGAACCTTAATGGGTTTTTCTGTTTATTTTTTACCTCATGTTTGAATTCTTTGAACCTTTCAAAAGCTTCAGATTTATATTTCATTAGAAACACATACCCATACCTAGACATATCATCGGTAAAGATAATGAAGTAGATGTAGTTGCCTCTAGCCGGCGCATCAAATGGGCCACACACATCCGTATGTACTAGGGCAAGTAGGTCTGTGGCCCTTTTCCCATGTCCCACAAAAGGAAGCTTGGTCATTTTGCCTTAAAAGCATGATTCACAAATTGGATATGACTCGAAAGTCAACGAACTCAATAGCCCAGATTTCTCCAATATGTTAACCCTGTCTTTCACTATATGACCTAGCCTTAGGTGCCACAGATACTTATCATTTAGACTATCTCTAGGCCTTTTAATTCCTATGGCATTCACATTTTGCTCAATATTAAATACAGATACATCAATATGTAGCTGATAGAGATCGTTAATAAGAAAACCATCTGCAACTTTATTATTTTCATAAAAAATATTACAATGGTCCTTATAAAAGCTAATCACATAGCCTTCTTATGCTAAACATGAAACAGAAATCAAATTCCTGCTTGCTGCAGGCACATAATAACAATTTCTAAAAATAAATCTAATCCTAATGGTAATCACAGAGGGTAGGTTTCCACGATCACGGCAGCAACTCTTGCTCCATTCCCGACGCGTAGGATCATCTCCCCATCCCTCAGCCTCCTGCTCTCCTTAAGACCTTGCATAGAAGTGCACAAATGAGCACTAGAACCAGAGTCAAGCACCCAACTGGATGCAGAAGAAACCGTAAGATTAGATTCTAAAATGAGCATACCTCCAGAAGGACCATCCTTCTTGTTCTTTAGGGTGGCCAGGTACTGAGGATAGTTCCGCTTCCGATGGCCGTCTGATTGGCAGTGAAAATATTTTTTCTTATCAGCAGCCTTCTTCTTTGGTTCTGTCTTATTCTTCTTGCCATCCACCTTCTGCTTCTTCGCAGACTTCTTTTTCTTTTTAAAAGACTTTCTCTTGGAAGAAGTTCACTCCACAGTAAGAACTGAGTCTTTTGAACCCTTCATAGAAAGCTCAGCCGTAACCAGCATGTTCATTAACTCGACCAAGGTACACTACATCTTATGCATATGAAAGTTCATGATAAACTGACCATATGCATTGGACAAGGACTGAAGGATCACATCAATCTAAAAATCCTTGTCTAAGATGATACCGAGCTTTTCAAGCTCCTCAAAATCTTTGATCATTGTCAAATAATGATCTTGGACTGACTGCCCATCACGCATCTTGGCCTTAAAAAGTCTTTGACAGATTTGATACTTGGCCGTACGACTCTGTTCACCAAACAACTCTTGTAGGTGAGCCAACATTTGGCGGGTAGTCAAAATGTTCTCATGTTGGCACTGCAAGTCATCAGACATTGCACCCAACATGTAGTACCTTGCTTTGTTATCATCATCCATCCACTTTTCTAGAAACGCTCTCTGTTCAGCAGTCGAACATGCTGGTATGGTAGGTGGGTCCTGGTCCAAGATATGAGTTAATTTTTTGAAATTCAGAACAATTCTGTAGTTCCTCAACCAATCCTTGAAATTGGGTCCAGTCAATCTATGGGTGTCTAGAATTTTGATCAGGGGGTTTGAGGCAGACATATTTTCTGTAGAGAGTCAAAAGTTTCTAGTTAGATTTTGTAATCAGACAAAACTAATTTGTTTAGAATTTTTATTTTTAAACAAATTAGGCTCCCACTATTTTCTCAGATCCCTACACTCTCTTGGTAGAGATATGAAAATCTCCATGATCAGTGATTTTTAGTGGGTGGTGCGGTCTCATCGACTGGCTCACCACCTCACCTAACAGTTATTGATGATGGATCAACCGATGAGTGGACAACTCTTGTCCAATGATTCTCTAATCATGGTGCACCCAAAACTTGATCTCTAATTCATGAAGCTCACCGTGTTCGGGATATTGCTCCAATCCTTAGTTAAGTCAAATCCACCATTTGCACAAACTAAATTCCTGATTAGGTCCCTCACCGAATCTGGAATATTGAGCCCAACCCATCCTTTAATCCGTAGCATCCAATGCCTAATGGACATGGTTGCATTTTCTCGGTGTAACTGAGCCACTGTAACCAGCCGAGAATAATCAACCCCGGGAAGGGCCCGCACATCCACAATGGTGGAAGACGTAGACTTAATATTTTCTTAGGGAGATTTATTTAGGTCTCATTAAACTTGACTTGACATAGTCATAACAATTATGACTAACCTAGTGGCATGGGCTAGCTCAAATTTTTAGCCACCTCTAATCAGAACTGAGTCGACACATATGGCTAGGTAAGTAAGACCGATGGGAGGGATATGCCATTAACTCGACAAGAATGCATTCGAGTCAAGTAGCTCCCAATTAAAAATCAGTCGGTCGTATCTGCCCAACTTACCTTAGACACCAAATTATCGAACCAGAACTAATTAGGTTAGCCTGCAATCCAGGCTCTAACCTCTGAGCTAAATTAGATCTTAACTTGATCGAGTCACATCTAAATATGATTCAACCTTGACCCAGACTTAATCCTATTAGACTGGTCAATTATTAGCTTTCATGATTCCACCTAACCAACTCTTAATTCAATTTGATCAACTGCTAGACCTAATTAACCTACCCAAGCCCGAACCTAATTTTATGAAAATATCTTAGATCTGAAATTCTCAATTTTAGATCTAACTTAATTTCATAAGCTTAATTCATTAATTAAGTTTGGGTTCATAAACAAAGTATGTAAAATAAATCCTAGGATTTCAGGATCTAGGATTTTGCAGAAAAGTAAGTTTTGATTTCTGATTAAGGATGAACGCGCGGAACCCCTACACATCATATGAACACTCCATTGAATGGGAAGAGAGGATCTTAAAACCTTACTTTGTTCTTATGATCGGACGGCCATGAGGAATACCTTAATCAAAAATATAAATTTAACTACAAAACTAGTTAGATCTAAATTAACATATCACATATACAATTTAAGATCTAACTTATACATGCTTTGCATACATCTCATGTATCAAAAATCAATCTAATTAACATACTTTCAGATCTGATACATCATATGTAATATTTAAAAAATAAAATTTAAATTGAACTATTTAAAATAAAAACTATTCTAGACAAGTTACTAGAACAGTTCTACAACTAGTCTAGACATGCAACAGATCAATTTTATGAAATAATTAAAATTTTATTTTTTATTTTTTGATCTGATTATAATAATTATAATATCAAAAAACTAAAAAATAAATTATATTTAATTTATATTTCAATCTCATTAAAATATAAAACTTAAGACTATTCATGGATTCAACTAATCCTAGTATAGTCATGCATCTCATGCATGTTAGATCTTCTTAGATTTAATTTTAAATATTTTGATTTTAGATCCTATCATATCTGATGTGATATTTGAAATTATTTAATATCAGATAAATAAAAATTAAAATCAGATCTAAAATAGATCTAAAATAGAGCCAACAATCTGGCTCTGATACCACTTGAAGGAGGAGAAACGTTTTCTCCGCATAGGATCTTTCAGATTTCATCAAATCTGAGGTGAAATAATTTTAAAAAAATTTATCCTATATATTTTAGATCTAATTCTCTAGATCTAATTTTATTATTTGATATTTAAAATCTAAAATTAAATCTAAATCTATGATGAAAGAAGAAGTACCTCAAGGGTAATCTGATTACCCTGTAGATGATCTCTGTACAGCCCGAGGTTCTGTTGTAGCCACACAAGCACCTGGCCTCTACTGGTATCCACTTGGGTAAGATTTGGAAAATATTCTCCTCATAAATCTACACTCCAAAAATTAGATCTTTATCTGATTTGAAAGTGCTTCAGAACTCCTTCTGAAGTTGGAGCAGCAGCCTGTCGAAGATTTCCTGCAGCCTTCTGTTCCAGGAGTCACCACGCCTTGGATCTCTGCCAGATGGACATCCAACTCTTTGGAAAGGAAGAGGGGAGGAAGGAGAGCAGGGAGGATATAGAGAAGAGGGGAGGGGGTGCTAGCTATTAGATTTTGTGCATAAAATAATTTCTTCCATGAAACCCTAGGAGCAGCAGGGTTTATATAGACCCTGTATGCTGCGCAGTGCCATATCATTCAACCAATCAAAAAATTCTAATAAATTTTGGAAAAAAATTGATTGGTAGAGTGATATCATCTGATCATATTAGATAAGAATCCCACCTTATCTCTAAAGTTGGCACCAATATTTGATAAGCTCAATCAAAGTGGCGCCAAAGAGTCCATGTTTATCAGGACTCTTTGGTTCTTATCCATTTGGGGCGCCCACTTAAATCCAATTGGGCTCATGCCATAATCTGATTATGGCACCTAATTCAATTGGGTTTTGGTATGTGGACACTCTACAAAAATCCTCCAATGTGCCCTCTTCAGTTTAAGACCCATATGTCAACTTTTGACAGATGTCCTAAAATGAAATTGGCAGGTGCTAGGAATTAGCAGGTGTTGTCTTAAATTCATCTAATGAATTAAGACAAGCCTTTTCTGAGCTGGACAAACTTTATTTAGACTAAAAAAAATTTTTCAAAGATTCTCTGGATGAGTCAAATCACATTTGGCTCAGTAGAGACAGAAAAGATTACACGAGAAGAAAGTTAGGCTCAATTGAGTGCTAGCACGATTTCCTTGAACCTAATTGGATCTAATCCAAATCAATTGAGTTAGCCCAATTGATGACATCCAGACCCTAACCCTTGTTTGTGTGACCCAGGTAGGTTCAATTCTATTTGGTAATGAGATATGTCATGATCTCATCATCGACATCATCGAAACTCCTTTTGATGGATCAGAACTCTTCTGATTCAGACAATTAGAATAATCGATTATAAATATCATTCTAATTACTCTCAAAATCTACCAGTGACACCTAGCAGTATGTAGTGGCAACCCATCAGAATAGAAGATGAACCTCTCGATGCAGCTACCTATGTGATTGAGTTCCTCTATCATGAGTTCCGACTGAATTAGGGTTAAGGTGAACTCGTCAAACCCAACATCAGTCATATGAGTTAATCGATCGATCCGAGTTCGATGTGAAACCTTAATGGAAAACTCTTTTCTATTATTTCACTCTGCCATGGCCATGGGCTTAAAGACTCAATCTTTCAATTATCATAGGACTACTCCTCTCATCTACCGAGGTTGATAGATCCCATCTTGGTGCGACCTAGTTCCTACAATGAATATGCTACAGCCAACATACACCTTAAGGTTCTGAATGGCTAGGAGATCGAGTTATGGTGTAGTCAAACTATAACACACTCAAGGTGAACTATCGATGCACCTCAGGTCAAAGAACTAGACACACAATTGTAGCATCGAGCTAGTCATCGATGAGAAGGTAGACTTCCTAATGACTGCTCGATATGGTCACGCTCAGTACTCTCATTCTCAATGAATACCTGTACTTTTGCTCTGATGTCTCCACACCATAGACTCAAGACACATCTATTCTAAAGAAGCGATCGTACACCAACCTTCCAGATCGATCACTATCCTCATGATGATCCTAAGGTCAGCAGCTGTTTATGAGTTAGTTATGTAAATTCATGCCTTAAATTTTCAACTCTTGAAAATATAAATTTATATTTTTACTAACTCAAAGGATATATCACAGACACAATGTACACAATGTGATAGAAGAATAACCCTTTTATTCATTTATAGTCAAAATTATAAATTTGCCCTTAGATCTATACAGGAATGTGTCAGTCGATCTGGCATCTAGGACACACATCTAACACCACAGATACCTATTATTTAGACTATCTCTAGGCCTTTTAATTCTTATGGCATTCACATTTTGCTCGATATTAAATACAGATACATCAACATATAACTGATAGAGACCGTTAATGACAAAACCATTAGTAACTTTATTATTTTCATAAAAAATATTATAATGGTCCTCATGAAAACTAATCACATAGCCTTCTTGTGCTAAACATGAAACAGAAATCAAATTTCTACTTTCTGCAGGCACATAATAACAGTCTCTTAAAACTAAATCTAGTCTTAACGATAATCGCAGAGGGTAGGTTCCCATGGCCACAGCAGCAACTCTTGCTCCGTTCCTGACATGTAAGATCATCTCTCCATCCCTCAGCCTCCTGCTCTCCTCAAGACCCTGCATAGAAGTGCACAAATGAGCACTAGAACCAGAGTCAAGCACCCAACTGGATGCAGAAGAAACCGTAAGGTTAGATTCTAAAATGAGCATACCTCCAGAAGGACCATCCTTCTTGTTCTTTATGGTGGCCAGGTACTGAGGATAGTTTCGCTTCCAATGGTCGTCTGATTGGCAGTGAAAATATTTTTTCTTATCAGCAGCCTTCTTCTTCAATTCTGTCTTCTTCTTCTTGCCATCCACCTTCTACTTCTTCGTAGACTTTTTTTTCTTTCCAAAAGACTTTCTCTTGGAAAAAGTTCGCTCCACAGTAAGAACTGAGCCTTTTGAACCCTTCATGGAAAGCTCAACCGTAACCAACATGTTCATTAACATGCTTTCAGATCTGATACATCACATGTAATATCTGAAAAGTAAGATTTAAATTGAACTATTCAAAATTAAATCTATTCTAGATAAGTTACTGGAACAATTCTACAACTAGTCTAGGCATGCAACAGATCAATTTTATAAAAAAAATAAAATTTTTTTTTTTATTTTCTGATCTGATTATAACAATTATAACATCAAAAAAATAGAGAATAAATTAAATTTAATTCATATTTTAATCTCATTTTAGATCTAAATTAGATCTGAAATGAAGCCAAAAACCTGGCTCTGATACCAGTTGAAGGAAAAACCGCCTTTTTCCTTTGTAGGATCTTCCAGATTTCATCAAATCTGGGATGGAATAATTTAAAAATTTTATCCTACACTATTTCAGATCTAATATCTATTAGATCTAATTTTATTATTTGATATTTAAAAATCTAAAATTAAATCTAAAAGTATGAGATGTATAGACATACCTCAAGGGTAATCTGATTACCCTGTAGATGATCTCAGCATAGCCCGAGGTTCTAATGTAGCCACACAAGTGCTTGGCCTCTATCAGTATCCACCCAAGTAGGACCTAGAACATCTTCTTCTCATAAATCTATGCTCCAAATATCAGATCTCTATCTAATTTAAAAGTGCTTCAGAACTCCTTCTGAAGTTGGAGCAGCAGCCTGTCAAAGATGTCCTGCAGCCTTCCTGTTCCAAGCATCACCATGCCTTGGACCTTCGCCAGATGGACGTCCAACTCCTTGGACGTGAAGAGGGGAGATAGGAGAGCAGGGATGATATGGAGAAGAAGGGAGGGGTGGCAGCTATGATGGTTTCTCATAAAAACTTAAAACCCTAGGTGCAGGCAGGGTTTATATAGACCCTGCTGCGCAGCGCAGTGCCACATCATTCGATCAATCAAAAATTTTTAATTAATTCTAAAAAAATTCTGATTGATGGAGTGATGTTATCTGATCTCATCAGATAAGAACCCCCACCCTCTCTCCTATGTTGGCACCAACTTTGGATAAGCACAAGCAAGGGTTGGCGCCAAAGAGTCCATGTTAATCAGGACTCTTCATCTTTATCCACTTGGGGCACCCACTTTAATCCAATTGAGCTCACACCATAATTTAATTATGGCACCCAATTTAATGTGGTTTTGGCATGTGGACACTCCATAAAAATTCTCCAATGAGCTCTCTTCAGTTTAAGACCCATATGTCAATATTTGACAGATGTCCTAAAATAAAAATGGCAGGTGTTAGAATTTAGCAGGTGCTTGTCTTAAATTTATCTCATGAATTAAGACAAGCCTTTTCTAAGCTAGACAAGCTTCATTTAGACTGAGAGAAACCTTCTCAAGATTCTCTGGGTGAGTCAAATCACATTTGGCTCAGTCGAAATAGAAAAGATTACACGAGGAGAAAGTTAGACTCAATCGTGTGCTAGCATGATTTTCTTGAACCTAATTGGATCTTATCCAAATCAATTGGGTAAGCCCAATTGATGACATCCAAACCCTAACCCTTGTTTGTGTGATCCAGTTAGGTTCAATTCCATATGGTAATGAGACATGTCATGATCTCATCATCGACATCATCAAAACTCTTTTCGATGGACCAGAACTCTTCTGATTCAGACAATTAGAATGATCGATCATCAAGATCATTCTAATTGCTCTCAAAATCCACTAGTGACATCTAGCAGTATATGGTGGCAACCCATCAGAACTGAAGACGAACCTCTTGGTGCAGCTACCTATGTGATTGAGTTCCTCTATCATCAGTCCCGACTGAATTAGGGTTAAGGTGAACTCATCAAACCCAACATCAGTCATATGAATCCATCGATCGATTCGAGTCCGATGTGAAACCCCAATGAAAACTCTTTTTCCATTATTTCACTCTGCCATGGCTATGGGCTTAAAGACTCGATCTTTCGATCATCATAGGACTACTCCTCTTCTCTACCGAGGTTAATAGATCCCACCTTGGTGCGACCTAGTTTCTACAATGAATATGCTACAGCCAACATACACCTCAGAATTTCGAATGGCTAGGAGATTGAGTTATGGTGTAGTCAAACTATAATACACTCAAGGTGAACTGTCGATGCACCTCAAGTCAAAGAACTAGATACACAACTGCAGCATCGAGCTAGTCATCGATGAGAAGGTAGACTTCCTTATGACTGCTCGAGGTGGTCACGCTCAGTACTCTCATTCTCAATGAATACCTATACTCTCGCTCTGGTATCTCCACATCGTAAACTCAAGATACATCTACCCTAAGGAAGCGATCATACACCAACCTTCTGGATCGATCACCATCCTCATGATGATCCTATGGTCAGGAGGTGTTTATGAGTTAGTTATGTAAATTCATGCCTTAAATTTTCAACTCTTAAAAATATGAATTGACATTCCTACTAACTCAAAAGATGTATCACAGACACAATGTACACAATGTGATAGAAGAACAACCCATTTATTGATTTATAATCAAAATTATAAATTTGCCCTTAAATTTGTACAGAAATATGTCAGCCAATCTGGCATCTAGGACACACATCTAACAGGATCAAAGTCTAACAAATGCTTGTTCATAGGGTATCCAAAGAAAACTAAAGGGTACTACTTCTATCTCGCTACAGATCAAAAGGTGTTTGTCAGCAATCGGATAGTCTTTTTGAAAAAAGAGTTCCTTAGAGAAGGAGCTAATGTCTATAAAATTAAACTTGATAAAGTTTATGAGGTGGAAGGATCGATACATACAGAATTGGATTTGATTGATGAATCAAATTTGGAGCTAGTAAAGGTGCCATTGAGGAGATCCGATAGAGTACCGCATCAGCCGGATAGATACTATGATTTTCTGATCTGAGATGGTGACCCCATCGAACTTGATGAGAATGATGAGGATCTGATCACCTATATGGAGGTCATGCAAAGGCCCGACTCTCAGAAATGGCTTAAGGTTATGAAGTCCGAGATGGAGTCTATGGAGATCAATGGTGTATGGACACTAGTTGATCCATTCAAAAAGATAAAACCCATAGGGTGTAAATAGATTTTTAAGAGAAAAAGAGGAGCGGACGAGAAGGTAAAGATCTATAAAATCCATCTAGTTGTCAAAGGATACTGTCAGCATTATGGTATTGATTATGATGAGACGTTCTCTCTTATGGCAATGCTCAAGTCCATTCGGATTATGCTTGCTATTGCTGCACACTTAGATTATGAGATCTGACAGATAGATGTCAAATCTTTTTCTTCAACAGGAAGTTGGAAGAAGAGGTGTATATGATACAACCAGAAGGGTTCACATCCACAGATGAGTCGAAAGTGTGCAAGCTGAAAAGGTTTATTTATAGACTTAAGGAGGCATCTAAGAGTTGGAACATTCATTTTGATAAGATGATCAAAATGTATGGCTTCATTAGGAACAGAGAAGAGCCTTGCATCTACAAGTGGGCTTTTGATTTTGTAGTCATATTCCTTGTGCTGTATGTAGATGACATATTATTATTAAGAAATGACATCCCGATTTTGTAGAGTGTGAAGCTATAGTTATCATCACAGTTCTTTATGAATGACTTGGGAGAAGTATCCTACATTCTTGGGATGAAGATATATAAGAAAAGATCTAGAAGGTTGCTTGGATTGTCCCAAACCATGTACATCAATACTTTGTTGAAGCGGTTCAATATGAATAATTTCAAGAAAGGCTATCTTCCAATAGGTCATGGGATTACTCTTTCCAAGAAAGATTATCCGACAACTCCTAAGGAGAGAGAGTGCATGAGTAGAATACCAAATGCCTTGGCAGTGGGATCTATCATGTATGCTATGATATGTACGAGGTCGGATGTGGTCTATTCACTAGGAGTCGTGAGTAGGTACTAATTTGATTCGAGTGAGAAGCATTGAAAGATTGCGAAAGTAATTCTTAAGTATTTAAAAAATACTAAAGATCAATGGCTTATCTATGGAGACACTGATCTGAAACTTGTGAGATATACTGATTTTAATTTTCAGTCAGATTGTGATGACAGCAGAAGCATGTTGGGCTACGTATTTACTCTGAATGGAGGAGCTATTTATTGAAAGAGTTTCAAGCAACATACTATGGCTGATTCTGTATGCGAAATGAAATACATTGCTGCATCGGATGCTGCAAAGGAGGTAGTGTGGTTGCGAAAGTTCATTAGTGAGCTGAGAGTTATACCTTCCATTGTGCCCTGTTCTATTGTGTTGTGACGGCTCCAATGCCATAGCTCAGGTGAAAGAATCCAAATCATACCATTGCACCAACTATGTTCTGCACTGCTATCACCTGGTGTGAGAGATCGTGAACCAAGATGATATCGACCTTCAGAAGATCGATGGAAAGGAGACTTAACCAACCCCTTCACTAAAGCTCTTGAGATCAAAGAGTTTGATGACTTCAAATAGAAGATAGGTATAAGATACTATCCCGATTGGCTTTAGTCCAAGTGAGAGTTATTGAAAATTGTGTTCTAAAACCAATCGTATGATGATTGAGTTTCTCTTTGTATATGAGTTATTGATTATTGAATAAAAGTTATTCTGATATTTTTCATCACAAAGTTACATCTTCCTTGAACTCTGATGCTGTGATGAAGTCCTTAGAACTATGCCAGTGTACGATAAAGAAAAGATTTATCGTATAGTTCTTAAATATGTTTACGATCAAATAATATGTCATTACAGGATGGTGACGTTTATCGAGTGGAGGTCTTATGTGCCATATGGGTTGGTTGTCCTCTTAACCAAAGAGTGTGGTGATACTAGAATGGCATACAGGTGAGATGTAAGGATATATCATCACTGAACAAGTGACTCACCTGCTGAGCGTTCTGCTATCAAGAGCTACTCGTGAAACATATGGATATAAGTATCCTTCAGACCTGAGATCATCATAGTAACTTACAAGCAACTCACTGTGCTTTAGTGTCGGACGATCTAGATTTCTAATGTAGTGATGGAAGGCTATTGGGTACAGTCAAGTATTTATGAAGTCTATATGTTGATCAAGATGGGATTGACCCCTCTGAATTATTGGAGTTGATGTATCATTGTATTTCAATTTAGTAAAGTCTTGGCTAGGATAATCTATGAGATGGATTTGAAAGGTTGAAATACAATATAGATGAAATAATTTCGGTTGATAGTTAACCTGAGACCATCCTAGAGCATTCAGGATCAAAAAGATGAATTATGAGGAAACCATATATATGAAATCTAGAATATTCTTTTACGATAATTCGACCTATCTACATGTCGAGAACTATTGCTAGATGGTATCTCGATTAGTGCAGAAATTGATTTCTATGCTATCGACTTAGTATTTGAACCTATGGAGTCACACACACAAGTTAGATAAAATAGGAAGGAATTGATCTTTATTTATATGTCTAATTTAAAAGTACTTAACTTGATTGAACATATAATCTAACTTAATTGAGAATTAAGTTATGGATCAAACAGGATTGAAGAGTTGACTATGTCTAGCTAGCACTACACATGAGGTTCAGGTTTGATCTCGAAGATGAACAGATTCTGATCTATGATCTATGGAGCATATAAAAGATTAAATTTAAGTAATAATTAATTTTAAATTAGATCTAAATTAATTGGACTTAATTGGATCCAAAATCTAAGTTAGACTTGGTACAAAAGTCTTAAAGAGTTTGGGATTGACAGCCTTTCAAAATTATTTCAAACCAGCTTTAAATTGGATTTGAATCAGATCTGTTTTGATGAGATATGAGAATTTCTATTTGTACTAAGATTTTCCTCTCATGTGGGCTGACCAACATCTGGAATGGTGCTGGTTTGAGGTATCCCATGTGGGTGAGGGAGTGGGTGTAAATTGGTTGTCATATGAGATGGCAATTCTATCTCATATACGAATCCTTCTTTTATAAGTATTGAACTGATTCAAATCAAATTTAAGTTAGGACTCCTATACTTATTGAGTCATGAGAATCATCGATAAATAAAGAGGATCTCTACTTATGGATGCATAGTAAATAAATCAGATTGAGAGAAGAGAGAAAGAGAAAGGCGTGAGAAGAGAGAGAGGTCCCTTCTTCTCCTTGGCCCCCTCCTCTTGTTGCCGCCCCCTTCCCTTGGGCATGGATCCATCTTAGGTGTCCCACTTACTGGTTTAAGGTGTCACACCAGCATATCTCCTCCCTCATTTGATTGGATTGCGAAGGTAATTGGATTGGAGTTCATCCTACTTTCCTGTGGTGTCTGACATGCATGCGAAGTAGAGGATCTGCACATCCAGACCTCCGTGAAGATTTATATCAGATTATTTGAGATTTGATTTCTAGTTTCACTGCTAATCAGGTAAGAATTTGATCTTTAATCATGTAGATGAATTGAAAAATTTTTAGATGCAACCTGGGCCTTCTGAAGAGAAACAGTTTTTCTTCCTTTCATGAAATAAACTCCTCTCTCTCCCTTCTCCAAGCCTCCTCTCTTCCCTCTCTTCTCTTCCATACCCCAAAGTTGGGCATCCCCTTTTCCACATGCCAAGAGGTAGTGCTTTGTGACTTCAAGAGTGAAGATCAAGGAGAAGAAGAAGAAGGCTGCTAATTAAGGAGTTGATCCCGCAGTCCTGATCAAGGTGTTGATCAAAGTGTTCAAGGATAAAATTTTTCTTGGGAAGAAGAGTCTTCTACGAGGAGAGATCAGTTCGAGATTAATCTTGGTGGATACCCATGTAGGCCAAACACATGTGCAGCTCAAGCATCTACGAATCCGTGATCATCAAAAGTAATGAATATCTACCCACGCTAAAGTAATGAGATCTGATCTTATATTTGTTTTTAAACTCCAGATTGTATATATATGTTTTCTCTTTGGCTTGGGTAGGATTAGATTTGATCTTTTGCATGTGGGGTTGAAGCATTTAATCTATTTTATTTTCTGTTGTATTTTTCAAAAATTTTGAAATCTACACATACTGCCTATCCGATTTTCTAACAGATTTTTTATCGGCTTAGCTTGTTTGAGGGGCCTCCGAGGGTCCTTCAGGTTAGTTAACCCTTGCTTCTTGATCGTTGAGGTCATTGGTTTGGATAACTTATATTTGTGGGCTTTGAGGGTCCTTCATGATTGCTCTTGCTTCTTGTATGATCATAAATTTTTCATTGGCTTAACTCATTTGAGGGGCCTCCGAGGGTCCTTCAAGTTAGCCCTCGCTTCTTGGTCACCAAGGTCATTGGTCTAGACAACTTGTATTTATGGGCTCTGAGGGTCCTTTGTAGTTAGCCCTCGCTTCTCGTATGACCAAGAATTTTTGTTGGCTCAGCTCATTTGAGGGCCTTCGAGGGTCTTTCAGGTTAGCCCTCACTTCTTGGTCGTTGAGGTTTTTGGTCCGAACAACTTGCATTTGTGGGCTCTGAGGGTTTTTCATGGTTAGCCCTCCCTTCTTGCATGATCATGACTGCTCTACTTGTCTTAGGACAAGTGGCATTCATCGCTCATGGTCATCCGAAGTCTTCAGCTCAGATGACTTATATTTATGGGCTCCAAGGGTTCTTCATAGTTAGCCCTCACCTCTCATACGATCAGGGGTTTTGGCTCTACTTATCTTGGGACAAATGACATTCTTTGCTCATGATTGTTCGAGGTCTTCAACCCAATTGAACATTACATTTAGGCCCTACAAAAGAGTTTGAATTGTTGCCTTGGACTCCTTTGATCGGCTTTTGTCAGGTTGGCCTCCTTAGGTCGGCTTTGTCGGGTCGGCTTCCTTAGGTTAGCTTCCTCGGGTCGGCTCTCTAGGATCGGCTTCATCGAGTCAGCCCTAGTACCTCAACCTTAGGCTTAATAGTTTAGCCTCGATCTCGATCTTCATCTTAGCTTGAACTTCCACATTGGCTTGGTCTCGATCTTAGCATTTGACTTGATAATCCATCCTCGATCTTGATCTTTATCTTGACTTTATTTTTACCTTGACCTTGGGCTTAGTGGCTTGGCCTCGATTTTGATCTTTGCCTCGACTTGGTTTTGGGCTTGATAGCTTGACCTTGATTTTGATTTTTACCTCGGATCAATTTGATCTTCACCTCAAATGGGATTGATTTTTACCTCGGATTGGTCTTGATCTTCACCTTAGATAGGTTTGATCTTTATCTAGGATTGATCTTGATCTTCCCCTCTGATGGGTTTGATTTTTATCTCAAATTGGCCTTGATCTTTACCTCGGATATATTTGATTTTTACCTTGGATTGATCTTGATCTTTACCTAGGATGGATTTGATCTTTACCTCAGATTGGCCTTGATCTTCATCTCAGATGGGTTTGATCTTTACCTTGGATTGGACTTGATGTTTATCTCGGATGGATTTGATCATTACCTTGGATTAGCCTTGATCTTCTTTTCAGATGGGTTTGATCTTTATCTCGGATTGGCCTTGATCTTCATCTTAGATGGGTTTGATCTATACCTCATATTGGCCTTGATCTTTACCTTGGATGAGTTTGATCTTTACCTCGGATGACCTTGATCTTCACCTTGGATGGATTTGAGCTTCACCTCAACTCGTTCTTGATCTTCACCTCAAATTGGCTTGATTTTCACCATAGATAATCTTGATTTTCACTTTGGATTGACCTTGATTTTTACTTCGAATCAGTTTGGTCACCACCATAGCTAGGCTTGATCTTCACCTCAGATCGGCTTGATCTTCACCTAGGATTAGCCTTGATTTTTATCTCAGATTGACCTTGATTTTTATCGAGGATTGCCTTAATTTTCACTTTGGATTGACCTTGATTTTTACTTCAGATTGCCTTGATTTTCACTTCGGATTGGCCTTGATTTTTACCTTGGATTGGCTTGATTTTCACTTCGAATTCACTTCAAATTGGCCTTAATTTTCACTTCGAATTGCCTTGATTTTTACTTCAGATTGGTCTTGATTTTTACCTTAGATTGGCTTGATTTTCACTTCAGATTGGCCTTGATTTTTATTTCAGATTGGCCTTGATTATCACTTCGGATTGGCCTTGTGATGTCCTTAGACTTCTTATGACCTACAGACCTACAAGAAGAAAAGAAAATAGAATGATGGATGAGGGTTTGTGAGACTCTTACTATGAGAGCTTTGAGTTGTGGGAATCTCTCCCTTTTAGGGCCTATTCTCTTGGAATATTCTTGATTTTGTTTAGGTAGATAAGGAAGTATAGATCCATCATGATTTAGGAGATAGAATTTAGGAGATTTCCATAATCTCCTTTCTTGCTTGGATTTCAATCTATCTTGATCTCCTTTTTTATTTGGATCCCACTAAGAATTCAAATTTAAAATATAGATAAAAGAGTAATAATGATTTAAAAATTGAATGATTTTCATAGTCTACATCGTGATCTCATTCCTTGTCTGGATCCTCTCTTTTTATCTAGATGTTGTGATCTCCTTCCTCGTTTGGATACTACCAAGAATTCAAATTAAATTTTGAATATAGTTAAGGGAGCAAGAATAATTTCGAAATCAAAGAATTCTTGTAATCTCTTTTCTTATTTAGATATCATGATCTCCTTCTTTGTTTGAGCTCTCCAGTGTTGAGCCCGATTAGAATAGCTTGGAGGGCATTAATCGATCTGATCTGATTTGATCAGTGTATGGCTAATATGAAGATGATCAAATCTAATCAGTATCTAGCTGATTTGAAGCCACTTAGATCTGATCAACATTGGCTAATTTACATATGGTCAGTCCTGGTCTACGTCAAGCTGATCTATAGATCATCAATCCAGTTAATATTACAGCAGTGCGATGAAGCTCCTCTCATTGAATACTCACTCTTTTCTATAAATTGGCTTGGATCTTTCCTTTAACACTAATCTATTGCAGTAGAAATCCATCCTGGATTGGGTTGGTCGGAATCGGGTGGCGACCGTAGGTTGATAATGATAGGATTTAGCGATGGCAGGACCTGCAAGATAGGTCTCAACCAAAGTTGGCTTCGGATCTCTAGAATAGATGGAAAGAAGTGAGCATTTTGTGAGAGAAGTGATTTCATACCTTGGATCTTCTATGGGTCTCTATTTATAGATAGAGGCTGAAGAGTCATGAGAAGGAAGAATCAGATGGTTAGTCTTGACTTATTGAGTAAAAATATCTATTATCTTCTACCTTATCTGACGAGATGTATTTGCTAAATCTTATCTAAAGAGATATATTTATTATTTTCTTCTGTTTCCCAGTAGAACAATCCAAGAGGGGAGGGGGGAGGGGTGAATTGGATTTTTCAAAATTTAAGCAAATAATGTGCTCTTTTGAAAACTAGTGAAGTATTGATGAGCACAGAAATAGGATATGCAGAAATATAAATACAAAGAGAGTAAGAAAGAAGAACACAATCATAAATATAACTGATGTATAGTGGTTTGGTGCTCCTTGCACCTACGTCTACTCTTCAAGATTCACTTAAAAATTTTACTATAATCTTTTCAAGATTATAATTGAATAGTTTTCTAGGCTCACTATTCAAAATCTAATTGGTTTTATATCAGATCACCAACCATAACCAACAAAGAAGCCAACTCTTAGATTACACTCCAATTATTAGGCTTGGATGGGCCTATCTCCTAGTTTCAAAATCTTATTAAAGCTAGTTACAACAAGAACAAAAGTAGTGAAGGAAAAACTGGCATTTTCCTTGTAGGATCTTCCAGATCTAATGAGATCTGGGATGGAATATTTTAAAAAATTATCTTATGATATTTCAGATCTAAGATCTATTAGATTTAATTCTTATTATCTGATATTAAATCTAAAATTAAATCTGAAAATATGAAGAATAGAGAAATACCTCTAGGATAACTAGATTACCTTGTAGATGATCGCAGCAATGCCCGAGGTTCTAAAATAGCCACGCAGTCGCCTGGCCTCTACTGATATCCACTTGAGTAGGATCTGGATCATCTTCTCCTGATAAATTTTTGCTCCAAAAATCATATCTAGATCTGATCTGAAAGATCTTCAAAAGATCTTCTGAAGCTGGAGCAGCAGCTTCTCGATAAATCTCTGCAGCCTTCTAATCAAGAAGTCACCACGCCTTGGACAAGCATCAGATGGATGCCCAACCTCTTGGATGTGAAGAGGGGAGGGAAAGGAATAGTGGGGGCATGGAGAAGTGGAGAGGATTCAGGCTTTTGTTGGTTATTGCGTAGAGTCTCTCAACCTTAGGCGCAGACAGGGTTTAAATAGACCCCACTGCGCCATGCAGTGCCACATCATTCGACCAATCAAAAAATTTCAATTAATTTTGGAAAAATTTTGATTGGTGGAGTGATGTCATTTGATCATATCAGATAAGAATTCCCATAATCCCTCCTACTGTTGGTGCCAACACTGGATAAGCACAGTGAGATTTGCACCCCACAGTCCAAGTTGATCAAGGGATCAGAGTCCTCATCTCATGGGACTCTATCCTTATCCACTTGGGGCGCACGCCCAATCTGAATATCACACCCACTTTGAGGCCCAATTTAGCAGATGAACACTCCACAAAAAATCTCCAATGACCTCTTGACAAGTGGCCTTCAGTCCAAGGTCCATGGGTCAACGTTTGACCAACATCCTAAAACGGAAATGGCAGATGACAGGAATTAGCAAGTGTTGTCTTAAATTCATCTCATGAATTAAGATAAGTCCTTTTTGAGCTGGACTGGCTCTAGTCAGACTATGAAAAATCTTCTCAAGATTCTCTGGGTGAGTCAAATCACATTTGGCTTAGTCGAGATAGAAAAGAATACACGAGGAGAAAGTTAGGCTCAATCGTGTGCTAGCACGATTTCCTTGAACCTAATTGGATCTAATCCAAATCAATCGAACTGGGCTAGCTCAATTGATGACATCTAGACCCTAACTCTTGTTTGTATGATCCAGTTAGGTTTATTTTTGTATGGTAATGAGACATGTCATGATCTCATTATCGACATCATCGAAACTCCTTTCGATGGACCAGAACTCTTCTGATTCAGATAATTAGAATGATCGATTATCAAGATCATTCTAATTGCTCTCAAAATCCACCAGTGACACCTAGCAGTATATGATGGCAACCCATCAGAAATGAAGATGAACCTCTTGGTGTAGCTACCTGTGTGATTGAGTTTCTCTATCATGAGTCTCGACTGAATTAGGGTTAAGGTGAACTCGTCAAACCAATCATCAGTCATATGAATCAATCGATCGATCCAAGTCCGATGTGAAACCTTAATGGAAAACTCTTTTCCATTATTTCACTTTTCCATGGTCATGGGCTTAAGGACTCAATCTTTCGATCATCATAGGACAACTCCTCTTATCTACCGAGGTTGATAGATCCCATCTTGGTGCAATCTGGTTCCTACAATGAATATGCTACAGCCAACATACATCTCAGGGTTTCGAATTGCTAGGAGACCGAGTTATGGTGTAGTCAAACTATAACACACTCAAGGTGAACTATCGATGTATCTCAGGTCAAAGAACTAGACACACAGCTGCAGCATCGAGCTAGTCATCGATGAGAAGGTAGATTTCCTTATGACTGCTCGAGGTGGTCACGCTCAGTACTCTCGTTCTCAATGAATACCTGTACTCTCGCTCTGGTGTCTCCACACCGTTGACTCAAGATACATCTACCCTAAAAAAGTGATCGTACACCAACCTTCCAGATCGATCACCATTCTCGTGATGATCCTATGGTCAAAAGCTGTTTATGAGTTAGTTATGTAAATTCATGCCTTAAATTTTCAACTCTTGAAAATATGAATTAATATTCCTACTAACTCAAAGGATGTATCACAGACATAATGTACACAATATGATAGTAGAATAACCCTTTTATTTATTTATAGTCAAAATTATAAATTTGCCCTTAGATTTGTATAGGAATGTGTCAGCCAATCTGGCATCTAGGGCACACATCTAACAAACTCCCACTTGACCTAATGCCAGTTGGCTACATATCTAAGTCCCATCTTCTCAAAGTGGGCTTCGATCTTCTGCTGGCCTAATGGCTTTGCCAGTGGATCTGCCACATTGTCTGTAGAGTCAACTCTTTTAATCTCGATATAATCTTTTTCGAGGTAATCACAGATTAGATGGAATCATCGCTCGACATGTTTGGACTTCTGGTGAGACCTTGGCTCCTTAGCTAGGGCTATGGCACCATTATTATCGCAATAAAGAGGGAAAGCATCCGATGACATCACTCCAAGCTCTGCGGCAAACTTTTTGTACCAGAATGCCTCCTTCGTAGCTTTCGATGCAGCAATGTACTCTACCTCCATGGTGGAATCAGCAATCACCGTCTGCTTAGAACTCTTCCAGCTAACTGCACCACCATTGCAAATGAACAGACTTTCAGATATCGACTTTCGATCATCTATATCAGACATAAAGTCTGAGTCTATAAATCCCTGAACCTGGAGTTCTCCATTTTCAAAGACTAGAAACATATCCTTAGTACAGAAGTCCAGTGCTCTTCGTCTGGATTCGATTGATATCTGCTTGTGACACTCACAGTATGGGCTATATCAGGTCGTGTACATAGCATGGCATATATGAGACTTCCTATTGCCGAAGCATAAGGGATCTTGCTCATACGTTCAATCTCCTCAGGTGTGCTAGGGCACATCTTCTTGGAGAGATGAATGCCATGTCTAAAAGGTACTAAACATCTTTTGGAATTTTTCATGCTAAACTTTTTTAGCACCTCCTCTATGTACATCTTCTGTGAGAGTCTCAGCATCCTATTTGGTCTATCTCTATAGATCTTAATACCCAGTACAAAGGATGCCTCTCCTAGATCTTTCATAGAGAACTCCTTAGACAACTATATTTTGACGGAGGTCAACATAGAAATATCATTCCCAATCAGGAAGATGTCATCTACATACAGTACGAGGAAGATAACTGCGCTCCCACTGACCTTCTTGAACACACATGGTTCCTCCTTGTTCTTGATGAAACCAAACATTTTGATCACATCATTGAAATGAGTATTCCAGCTCCGAGATGCTTGCTTAAGTCCATAAATGGACCTTTGCAGCTTGCAGATCTTGTGATCATCATCACTAGATGTGAAACCAAGCGGCTATTCCATATAGATATCTTCCTCAAGATATCCATTTAAGAATGCCGTTTTTACGTCCATCTGCCATATTTCATAATCGAAATAGGCTGCAACAGCAAGTAATATGCGGATGGATTTTAGCATGGCTACGAATGAAAAGGTATCCTGATAGTCAATGCCTTCGCACTGACTATAATCTTTCGCTACGAGCCTAGCCTTGAATGTCTCCACATTCTCCTTTGCACCTATCTTTCTCTTGAAAATCTATTTACACCTAATAGGTACAATACCTTCAGGTAGATCTACCAAGGTCCAAACTTGGTTTGAGTGCATCGAGTCAATTTCTGATCTCATTGCCTCTAACCATTTCTCAGAGTCGATATCTGATATCACCTCGTCATAGGTCTTGGGGTCATCACCATGAGTCTCATTTCCTATGAGGAACATTTTCTCTACTTCCTCTTGTATAGTATCTAAGTACCTTTTAGGAGGATGAGAAATCCTAGTCGATCTATGAGGTGGAAGAGGTTGTGTTAGAACTGGTTCTAATTGATTTGGTTCCTCATGTTCCTTAGCTCGTTGCTCTTGGGAGACATTCTCCTTGAGCTTAATTATTCTTTCGATGCCACTATCTTGAATAAACTATTTTTCAAAAAAAATAATATGTCGATTCACAATCACATTGTGATCTTCTGAAATATAGAAATAGTATCCTAATGACTCTTTAGGATATCCTATGAATCGAGCTCTAAAAGACCTGAACTCTAACTTGTCCGCCTACTGTCTCTTGACATGAGTCGGACAACCCCAAATTCTGAGATGACTCAGACTTGGCTTCTTACCATGCCATATCTCATACGGTGTGGTAGGAACAGTTTTAGAGGGAACCCTATTCAATACATATATTGCTGTCATGAGACAATGTCCCCAAAGAAACTCAGGGAGGTCCGTGAAGCTCATCATGGAACGGACCATATCTAATAGGGTCTGGTTCTTCCATTTTGAAACCCCATTGAGTTGTGGCATTCCAGGTGGAGTCCATTGAGAGACTATGCCTTTGTCATTAAGATAGTCTAGAAACTTCCGACTAAGATATTCGCCTCCTCGATCTGATCGAAGAACCTTAATGGGCTTTCCTGTTTGTTTTTCTACTTCATGTCTGAATTCTTTGAACTTTTCAAAGGCTTCAGACTTGTGTTTCATAAGAAACACATACCCATGCCTAGACATATCATCGGTGAAGGTAATGAAGTAGACATAGTTGCCTCTAGCCGGCATATCAAATGGGCCGCACATATCTGTATGTACTAGGGCAAGTAGGTCTGGGGCCCTTTCCCTATGTCCTGTAAAAGGGAGCTTGGTCATTTTTTCTTGAAGGCATGATTCACAAATTGGATATGACTCGGAAGTCAACGGACTCAATAGCCCGAATTTTTTTAATTTGTTAACCCTATCTTCCGCTATATGACCTAGCCTTAGGTGCCACAGATACCTATCATTTAGATTATCTCTAGGCCTTTTAATTCCCATGGCATTCATATTTTGCTCGATATGAAATACAGATACATCAATATGTAGCTGATAGAGACCATTAATAAGAAAATTATTTATAATTTTATTATTTTCATAAAATATGTTACAATGGTTCTTATGAAAGCTAATCACATAGCCTTCTTGTGCTAAACTTGAAACAGAAATCAAATTCCTGCTTACTGCAGGCACATAATAATAATCTCTAAGAACTAAATCTAATCCTAACAGTAATCACAGAGGGTAGGTTCCCATGGCCACAGCAGCAACTCTTGCTCCGTTCCCGACACGTAGGATCATATCTTCATCCCTCAACCTCCTGCTCTCCTCAAGACCCTGCATAGAAGTGCACAAATGAGAATTAGAACCAGAGTCAAGTACCCAACTGGATGCAGAGGAAACCATAAGATTAGATTCTATAACAAGCATACCTCTAGAAGGACCATCCTTCTTATTCTTCAGGGTGGTCAGGTACTGAGGACAGTTCCACTTCCAATGGCCGTCTGAATTGCAGTGAAAATATTTTTCCTTTTCAGTAGCCTTCTTCTTTGGTTCCGTCTTCTTCTTCTTCCCATCCACCTTCTGCTTTTTCGCAGACTTCTTCTACTTTCTAAAAGACTTTCTCTTGAAAGAAGTTCGCTCTATAGTAAGGACTGAGCCTTTTGAACCCTTCAAAGAGCTCAGTCATAACCAACATGTTCATTAACTCAGCCAAGGTACACTACATCTTATGCATATGGAAGTTCATGATGAACTGACCATATGCATCAGACAAGGATTGAAGGATCACATCAATTTGAAAATTCTTGTCTAAGATGACACCGAGCTTCTCAAGCTCCTCAAGGTCCTTGATCATTGACAAACAATGATCTTGGACTGACTGTCCATCACGCATTTTAGTCTTAAAAAGTCTTTGGCAGACTTGATACTTGGCTGCGTGACTTTGTTCACCAAACAACTCTTGTAGGTGAGCCAACATTTGGTGGGTAGCCATAATGTTCTCATGCTGGCATTGCAAGTCATCAGACATGGCACCCAACATGTAGTATCTGGCTTTGTTATTGTCATCCATCCACTTTTTCAGAGATGCTCTCTGTTCAGCAGTCGGACGTGCTGGTATGGCAGGTGGGTCCTGGTCCAATACATGAGTCAGTTTCTTAAAATCCAGAATAATTCTGTAGTTCCTTAATCAGTCCTTGAAATTAAGTCCAGTCAATTTGTGTGTGTCTAATATTTTGGTCAGGGGTTGGACGCAGACATATTTTTTATAGAGAGTCAAAAGTTTTTAGTTAGATTTTGTAATCAGACTTAATCAATTTGTTTAAGAGTTTCATTTTTAAACAAATTAAGCTCTCACTATTTTCTCAGATCCCTACACTCCCTAGGTAGAGATGTGAAAATCTCCGTGATTAGTGATTTCTAGTGGATGGTACAGTCTCACCGACTGGCTCACCACCTCACCTAACAGTTATTGATGATGGGTCAACCGATGAGTGGACAACTCTTGTCTAATGATTCTCTAATCATGGTGCACCCAAAACTTGATCTCTAATTCATGAAGCTCACCGTGTCCGAAATATTGCTCCAATCCTTAGATAAGTCAGACCCATCATTTGCATGAATTAGATTCCTGATTGGATCCCTCACCGTATCCGAAATATTGAGCACAATCCATCCTCTAATCCGTAGCATCCTATGCCTAATGGACATGGTTGCATCTTCTCGGTGCAACTGAGCCACTGTAACCAGCCAAGAACAATCAACCTCGAAAAGGGCCCGCACATCCACAATGATGGAAGACCTTAGACTTAATATTTTCTTAGGAAGATTTGATTTAGGTCTCATTAAACTTGACTTGACATAGTCATAACAATTATGACTAATCTAGTGACATGGGCTAGCTCGAATTATTAGCCACCTCAAATCAGAATTGGATAGACACATATGACCAGGTAAGTGAGATCGGTGGAAGGAATATGCCATTAACTTGACAAGAATGCATTCGAGTCGAGTAGCTCCCAATTAAAAACCAGTCGATCGCATCTGCCCAACTTACCTTAGACACCAAATTATCGAACCAGAACTAATTGGGATAGTCTACAATCCAGGCTCTATCCACTGAGCCAAATTAGGTCTTAACTTGATCGAGTCACATCTAAATATGATTCGACCTTGACTTAGACTTAATTCTATTAGGCTGGTCAATTATTAGCTTTTATGATCCTACCTAACTAACTTTTGATTCGATTTGATCAACCGCTATACCTAATTAAGCTACTCAAGCTCGAACCCAATTTTATGAAAATGGTTTAGATCTGAAATTCTCAATTTTAGATCTAATTTAATTTCATAAGCTTAATTTATTAATTAAGTCTTGGGTTCATAAACAAAATATGTAAATAAATCCTAGGGTTTCAGGATCTAGGGTTTTGCAGAAAAGTAAATTTTGATTTCTGATTAAGGATGAACGCGTAGCACCCCTACGCGCCATAAGAACACCCCATTGAATGGAAGGAGAGGGTCTTAAATCCTACTTTGTTCTTATGATCGGATGGCCATGAGGAACATCTTAATCAGAAATATTAATTTAACTATAAAAGTAGTTAGGTCTAAGTTACATATCATATATATAATTTCAGATCTAACTTATACATGCTTTGCATACATCTTATGTATTAAAATCTAATCTAATTAGCATGCTTTCAGATCTGATACATCACATATAATATCTAAAAAATAAGATTTAAATTAAACTATTCAATATAAAATCTATTCTAGACAGTTACTAGAACAATTTTACAACTAGTCTAGACATGCAACAGATCAATCTTATGTATTAATTAAAATTTTATTTTTTATTTTTTGATCTGAATATAATATTTATAACTTTAAAAAATAGAGAATAAATTAGATCTAATTTATATTTTAATCATATTAAAATATAAAATTATAAGACTATTCATAGATCAAACTACTCCTAGTCTAATCATGCATCTCATATATGTTAGATCTACTTAGATTTAATTTTAAATTTTTTTGATTTCAGATCCTATCATATCTGATGTGATATTTGAAATCCATTAATATTAGATAAATAAAAATAAAAATTAGATCTAAATTAGATTTGAAATAGAGCCATCAACCTGACTCTGATATCAGCTGAAGGAAAAATCGACTTTTTCCTTGTAGGATCTTTCAGATTTAATGAGATCTGGGGTAGAATATTTCAAAAAATTATCCTACGATATTTCAAATCTAAGATCTATTAGATCTAATTTTTATTATCTGATATTAAATCTAAAATTAAATCTAAAAACATGAGGAATAGAGAAATACCTCTAGGGTAACTAGATTACCCTGTAGATGATCAAAGCAATGCCCGAGGTTCTAAAATAGTCGCACAGTCGTCTGGCCTCTACCAATATTAACTCAAGTAGGATCTAAATCATCTTCTCCTTATGAATCTATGCTCTAAAAGTCAGATCTGGATCTGATCTGAAAGATCTTCAAAAGATCCTCTGAAGCTGGAGCAGCAGCTTCTCGATAAACCTCTGCAGCCTTCTAATCAGGAAGCCACCATGCCTTAGACAAGTACCAGATGGATGCCCAACCTCTTGGATGTTGGGAAATGTGTCCCAAAAAGTCAATCGTCAAGCTGTTGATGATTGAGCAACCAAGTATTGTAATTGATTTGTTAATAAATAAAATATATTTGGCATCTTCATCATAAGCTTTCATCTTCTAATGAACTTCGTTGTTATGATGAAGTCCTTAGGACTATTTAGATTCGATAAAGAGAGGATTTATCGATTAGTCTTTAAAACTGTTCACGACTAAATGATAGGCTGTTAATAAGGACAACAGCTTCTATCGAGCATAGGTCGCTGTAGGCCATATGGGTTAGTTGTCCTCTTAACCAAGGAGTGTGGAGACATTGGTATGGCATACAGGTGAGATATAAGGGTACATCATCATTGAACGTGACCAACTTCAGAGTATTCTACTGTCGAGAATGTCTCTGATGGGATATAGGTATAAGTGTCCCTTAGACTTGAGATCACCTCAGTGACTTGCAAGCAACTCATTGTGCTTTGGTACTGGACTAACTGAATTTCTAATTCAGGGACGGAAGGCTTCTGGGCACAGTCAAGTACTTACGAAGTCAGAGTGTGATCGAGATGGGATTGACCACTCCAAGAGTTGGAGAAGAATGAGTCCTGTATTTCAATTTAGCAAAACCTTGGCCAGGGTAATCCATCAGATGGATTTGATATTTTGAAATACAATGTGGACAACCTGATCAGAGTTGACAGTTAAACTCTGGGGTGTCCTATGATCATTTTGGTCAAGGGGATGAATTATATGACAACTATATCCGCATAGGTTCTAAGGATGTTGTTCTACACATTCGACCTATCCGGTCGTCGGGTACCATTGCTAGATGGTCACTTCGATTGGTATAAGAATTTATTCTTATGCTATCGGCTTAGGTTTGGACCTATGAGGTCACACACATTAGAGTTCATGATCCGATCGAATGGTTGATCAACGATTAAGAATCGTTCTAGGGTTAAATGATCAATACGATTGACATTTAACCCAGTGCAAGTGTTGCAGGAGGATCTATTAGCAATTCGATTGCTGATTGGCTTAATTTGATTAAGCCAATGGGCTGAGATTAAGTCTAATTAAATATGATTTAATTAGATTTAGTTTGGGCTTGATTGGATCAAGTCCAATTGGTTTATTGGATAAGCCAAGTGCAAGGAAAAACTAGTCCTAGTTCAACTAGGACTTGGGTCAATCTAATTTCTAATTTGATTAGAAAATTAAATCAGATTTAAATCTAATTTAATCTGATTAAATTAAGTTCTTAATTGGGTTAAAATATATTTTAATTGAGTTGATCTAATTTTGATTTGATTTGGTTTGGAAAACCAAATTAAAACAAGTCATAAGACAGAATCCTAGTAAGACTAGGATTCCACCTTGCGCCACATAAGCCTTCTCCACGCCCTCTCTCTTATTCAATGCCAATCTACACTTATTTTGTGTGACAAAAGCCCTCTCTCAGATCTCTCCCACATTCACAAAAGGTCTCCTCTCTTCTTTCTTACATGGAAGGTGGTTTGGATCAAATCTAAAAGCAATAAGTTTGGATTTTGAATTCTATGAGATAGAGTTTTAGAAATCCAAAACTCTTTCAATTTTGCACCAAATTTATCCAAATTTTTTTGAGAATTTTTGTGTCTTTTAGGGTATACATTATGCACCCTTTTCTAGTGATCCATGCATGAAAATATGAAGGAGATGCTCAAGAGTTGGGCGTCCCTTAACTTGCCATGTTTGGATAAGCCTTGACTGGGTGTTTGACCTGACAAGGACTCTATCATATCTCTCTATATAAGATGAGTTTCTTTGTAAAATTTTAGAATAAGTTAGATATTTGAGAGACCTTTGTTCCATCCAAAAATTAGAGAGAAATACCTTTGGATCATGGAGATATAAAAGACGCAAGTTTGGGTGTCTAGAGAGAAAAACGTGAAGAAGAAGAGGGTCTTCTTCTAGGGTTTTTGTTTTCATATCTATCCTCCCTCCATCTTGAGTTTCTTGAGAGCGTCTCAGATCTGAAACTCCTCCTTCTACTTTCCATCTTTGGAAGAGTCCAAATCAAGAAGAAGGAGGTACCTGATCAACCATCAAAGAAGGATCAGCGCAGTACTAGCATACTGTGCTGATTTCCTGAAGCAGGACTTCTGATCGAGATTCGTGGGCTCATGTGGACGACTCCTAGAGGCCGGATGCATGTGCGGCTTGCAACATCATTCTCAAGCCCAGATCAACAAGGTTAGAACGTCTAACTTGCAAGGTAATAGATCTGATCTATTGTTTAATACATACATTAGATGTGGTATAGAAACATGTTGATATGATCAATATGTGGTTCATGCTATATTTATATATTTTAATTTTTGATTTAATGCTATGTAATAATCATGTAATAAGATCTTAGATCTAGGGATTCTCTAATTTTAAAAAATAAATTTTGATTTATTTTAGTCTTCCGCTGTATGATCTTGAAAAAGTTTCAAGATCTAACCCTGAAACCCTAGATCTGGTTCCTACAATTGGTATCAGAGCCTAGGTTCTTTATTACATGATTATTTATACATGCTTAGATTATTTTTTAGATTAGATCTAATTTATAATCTGATTATTAAATCTGAAATTAAAATTTTAGATCAATCACAAACTGCAAGGTTGTCCTGCTGTAAGGTTTACCCCTTACAGTGCAAAGGTTGTCCTAGTTTGTGTAGATCTATCTTTAATCATAAATTTGTTAGATATGATCTAGATTAAATTTATGATTTATTAGATTTAAAAGTTATTTAAATCTGAAATAAAATCTCTTTGTTAATAATTTTTGTGCAAAAAAATTGTTTAAAGTTGAAATTGTTTCAATTACATGAACCTGTTTAGATTAGATCTAAAGTAGTTTCATGTTTATTTCACTTGTATCTTGATTATGAATCAAACATACAATATGGTTGGTAGAATCATATTGTAAAATTATTTTACAAACATAAAAATTATTTTTTGAAAAGCCGAACCCAACCCTCAGCTCAAAACTTAATTAAGAATTAAGAAGTTGTTTGATTAGGTTCTAGGATTGTGAATTGAAGAACCTAAGACACAAACCATAACACATTGGGTTAATGGGTTAGTGGAAATTAGGTCCATTAATTGGGTTAGACCTACGGTTAGATTAAAGATGGACTTAATTAGAGAATTGACTAAATCTAATCAATTGTTGTCTTAGATTAGGTCAAAGATTCTCTAGATCAATTACAATAGTTGTAGTTGGTCAAGTCCATGTCTTTAACGAGAACCAAATGGACTTGATTCTTGGCTAAGTGGTCTAGCACGAACTGTTAGGTTGATCTAATCGAAACTAATTAAACCAGTTGGTGTCTAAAGTAAACCAGATCGGTGGTTTTTAATTGGGAGCCCGCTTATCTGGCCATTTTTGATGGTGTCTAAGGCAAGCTTTGGCAGACCCTCCCACTGATCGAACTTACCTGGCCTCTTGGTGAAATTATGTTTTGATCGGATCACTTGACTATTCGAGCTGACCCATGTCAGCTAGGTAAATCAGTGTGACTGATTTAGGTGCTCCTAGACCAGCAATGGTCTCCCTTAAGCTGACTTGGTGAAGCCAGTGGGAGGATCATGATAAGCTGATTCATATGACCTCATCCTCTATATTATTTAAATCCTCTAAAATTATTAGGTCCTTAAAATGATAAAGTTATGGAGATAACTGAGTCATAGCCTCCCATTAAGGTATTTGATAATGAGTCCATTAACTCAATAATCATTGCAGACCCAAAGGCCTAGTGCTTGTTGACTAATGGAATTATCACTCATCATATGATGACTTGGAAGTATCTCTCTAATGGTGGTTAGGTGAGCCAACCAAAGTTGGGCTTAATCATTTGTTGGTTAGATACACCAAGTATGATCATGTTAATGGTTGGACCTAACTGGATCCTTACAGTGGAGGCCAAAGCCTACTGATTAAGTTTCTGGGGCAAAATTAAAATTACTAGAAATTGTTTAGAGAAACAATTGATTATGAACCTACCCCTAGATGTACATGGGTTGGCCAACCAAAGTTGGGCTTGTGTGCAGTCTAAGTGGATTCTAGTACCCGCTAAGGAATTAGGGTAATTCCTCGAATTGGAGGTAGAGGCTACCAATTCAAATAAAATAGTGGGAGAAACCTTTTGATTAAAGTTCAAATCTTTAGGTTTAATGAATCAATTACTAATTAGGTTATGGTTCTCCTTTGTGCAAATATGGCCACTTTCCTATCACTCCGATCATTGTTGGACAATGATAAGTTGGTGGGACCCAACTTCGGTAGCTGGTATCGAAAGTTGAAAATAGTCCTGGAGCATGAACGGATCCTATATGTGATAATGGATCCTGCACCTGAGGAGCCAGCTGCCAATGCACTTGGAACAGTCAGAGACACTTACCAGAAGTGGCTCAGTGATCGGACCATGGTGCGCTGTATCATGCTGGCTGCTATGAGCGACGAGTTCAGTCGCAGATTCGAGATGGCTCAGCCAAAGGACATGCTTCAAGTGTTGGAGGATGCCTTTGGCACACTCGATGACGTGGAGAGGCACAAGACTAGTTGTGCCATCTTCAACACCAAAATGCGGGATGGTGCCTCTGTCACTGATCATGTATTGTACAAGATCGAGCTGATGGAACGATTGAGCAAGCTCGGCTTTCCCTTGCATGAGTAGCTTGGGAAAGATGCAATACTGAACTCGCTGCCCAAGTCTTATCTCCCATTCCTCACTCATTATAGAATGACAAAGCCTGAAGTAAACTACCACGGATTACTGGGGTTGCTTCAGAACTTTGAGAAGGATCACCAACTCCTCAAGGAGTCGGTGAACTTAGTGGGAGGTTCGTCTTCTGGTTCTCGACCCTTTAAGAAAGGGAAGAAGAACAAGAAGAAGAAAGTGAAGAAGGTGCAAGTTCAGGCTGGGACATCAGTGCAGAGCCAGACCAAAAAGATCAAGCCTGATAAGAGTCTATTCTACTAGCAAGCACCCTAGATTAGATAGTGTGTCAAATATCTACTTATGGTACTGTAAGCTAGGTCATATAAACAAGAACAGAATAAACAGGTTGACTCAAGAGGGAATCTTCGAAGTTAGTGATTGTGAATCACTTCCAACCTGTGAGTCCTGTCTTCTTGGTAAAATAACCAAGTCACCTTTTACTGGAAAAGGTGAGAGAGCTACTGAGCTCTTGGGCCTAGTACATACTGATGTATGCGGGCCCATGAGCACCAGTGCTAGAGGTGGATATTTCTACTTCATAACTTTCACGGATGACCTATCCCGATATGGATATGTCTATCTGATGAAACATAAGTCGGATTCATTTGAAATGTTCAAACGATTCCGAAGTGAAGTAAAAAAATAAACTGGGAAGAGTATTAAAACTCTTCGATCTGATCGAGGAGGAGAATACCTTTCTAGTGAATTTCTCACATATTTAGGAGAGAATGGGATTCTCTCCCAATGGACTCCTCCAGGAACACCACAGCATAATGGTGTGTCTGAAAGGAGGAATCGGACTCTGTTAGACATGGTCCGATCCATGATGGGTTTTGCTAGCTTGCCAATATCCTTCTGGAGATATGCACTCGAATCGGCCTGTTATCTGTTAAATAGGGTTCCAAGTAAGTCTATAATTAAAACTCCATTGAGATATGGATGGGACGTAAGCCAGCACTTTCACATCTTAGGGTCTGGGGGTGCCCGGCCTATGTCAAACGATTAGTCACAAACAAACTTGGACCTAGGTCTAACAAATGCTCATTTATAGGGTACCCCAAAGAGACAAAAGAATATTTTTTCTACCATGCTGATGAACAAAAGGTGTTCGTCATTCTTAAGGCAATCTTTTTAGAAAAGGAGTTCCTTGGTGAAGGAACCGTTGCCTCTAAGATTGAACTTGATGAAGTTCAACAGGTAGAAGGACCGACACCAATAGCTGAACCTGAGTCTGATATGATTAGATCATATCCGGAGCCTAATGTACCTGCACCATTAAGGCGATCTGGTAGAGTACTGCATCAATCGGACAGATACTACGGTTTCTTGGTCCATGACGGTGATCCCATCGAACTTGATGAGAATAATGAGGATCCGATCACCTATATGGATGCAATGCAGAGACCTGATTCCGAGAAATGGCTTGAAGCCATGAAATCCGAAATGGAGTCCATGAAGGTCAACGATGTATGGACATTGGTTGACCCACCTGAAGGGGTTAAACCCATTGGGTGTAAATGGGTCTTTAAAAGGAAGAGGGGCGCAGACGAAAAGGTGGAGACCTATAAAGCCCGTCTGGTAGCCAAGGGGTATCGTCAACGTTATGGTATTGACTATGACTAGATGTTTTTCCCTGTGGCAATGCTCAAATATATTCGGATAATGCTTGCAATAGCTGCCCATCTGGATTATGAGATCTGGCAGATGGATGTAAAGACAGCCTTCCTGAATGGAGAGCTGACCAAAGAGGTGTATATGATACAACCTGAGGGGTTTACATCCACAGATGAGTCCAAGGTGTGCAAGCTTCAAAGATCCATTTATGGATTGAAGCAAGCTTCTCGGAGTTGGAACATGCATTTTGATAAGGTGATCAAAACGTATGGCTTCATTAAGAATGGAGAAGAGCCCTGCATCTATAAATGGGCAAATGGTCCAGTTGTGGTATTCCTTGCCTTGTACGTGGATGACATTCTCTTAATCGGGAATGACATCCCCGCACTACAGGGAATAAAAGTTTGGTTGTCATCACAGTTCTCCATGAAGGACTTGGGTGAAGCATCCTACATCCTAGGGATGAAGATCTATAGGATACCAATCTGATCCTAGAGAAAACTACTGGAAAGTGGTTAAAGCCATCCTTAAGTATTTGAGAAATACTAAGGACCAATGGTTGGTTTATGGCGAGTCAGATCTGAAACTTGTGGGATTCACAGACTCCAGCTTCTAATCTGTCCATGATGACAGCAAGAGTGTGTCGGGTTATATCTTTACTCTGAATGGTGGAGCCATCTGCTGGAAGAGTTCCAAGCAGCATACTGTGGCAGACTCTGTTTGTGAAGCATAGTACATCGCAGCATCTGATGCCGCGAAGGAAGCTGTGTGGCTGAGGAAATTCATCAACGAGCTTGGAGTAGCACCCTCCCTCGATGGTCCGGTCCTGCTCTACTGCGACAGCACTGGTGCCATAGCTCAGGCGAAGGAACCCAAAGCACATCAGCGGACGAAGCACATCTTGCACCGCTTCCACCTGGTCCGGGAGATCGTGGATCGAGATGACGTCGACCTTCAGAAGATCGACGGAAAGGAGAACTTAGCCGACCCCTTCACTAAAGCCCTGGCAATAAAGAAGTTCGACAACCACAAGTCGAAGATGGATATTAGATACTGTGCCGAGTGGCTTTAGGACAAGTGGGAGTTGTTGGGAAATGTGTCCCAAAAAGCCAATCGTCAAGCTGTTGACGGTTGAGCAACCAAGTATTGTAATTGATTTGTTAATAAATAAAATATATTTGGCATCTTCATCATAAGCTTTCATCTTCTAATGAACTCCGTTGTTATGATGAAGTCCTTAGGACTATTTAGATTCGATAAAGAGAGGATTTATCGATTAGTCCTTAAAATTGTTCACGACCAAATGATAGGCTGTTAATAAGGACAACAGCTTCTATCGAGCATAGGTCGCTGTAGGCCATATGGGTTGGTTGTCCTCTTAACCAAAGAGTGTGGAGACACTGGTATGGCATACAGGTGAGATGTAAGGGTACATCATCATTGAACGTGACCAACTCCAGAGTATTCTGCTGTCGAGAATGTCTCTGATGGGATATAGGTATAAGTGTCCCTTAGACCTGAGATCGCCTCAGTGATTTGCAAGCAACTCACTGTGCTTTGGTACTAGACTAACTAAATTTTTAATTCAGGGATGGAAGGCTTCTGGGCACAGTCAAGTACTTGTGAAGTCAGAGTGTGATCGAGATGGGATTGACCACTCCAAGAGTTGGAGAAGAATGAGTCGCTGTATTTTAATTTAGCAAAACCTTGGCCAGGGTAATCCATCAGATGGATTTGATATTTTGAAATACAATGTGGACAACCTGATCAGAGTTGACAGTTAAACTCTGGGGTGTCCTATGATCATTTTGGTCAAGGGGATGAATTATATGAAAACTATATCCGCATGGGTTCTAAGGATGTTGTTCTACACATTCGACCTATCCGGTCGTCGGGTACCATTGCTAGATGGTCACTTCGATTGGTATAAAAATTTATTTCTATGCTACCGACTTAGGTTCAGACCTATGAGGTCACACACATTAGAGTTCATGATCCGATCGGATGGTTGATCAACGATTAAGAATCGTTCTAGGGTTAAATGATCAATACGATTGACATTTAACCCAGTGCAAGTGTTGCAGGAGGATCTATTAGCAATTTGATTGCTGATTGGCTTAATTTGATTAAGCCAATAGGATGAGATTAAGCCTAATTAAATATGATTTAATTAGATTTGGTTTGGGCTTGATTGGATCAAGTCCAATTGGTTTATTGGATAAGCCAAGTGCAAGGAAAAACTAGTCCTAGTTCAACTAGGACTTGGGTCAATCTAATTTCTAATTTGATTAGAAAATTAAATCAGATTTAAATCTAATTTAATCTGATTAAATTAGGTTCTTAATTGGGTTAAAATCTATTTTAATTCGGTTGATCTAATTTTGATTTGATTTGGTTTCGAAAACCAAATTAAAACAAGTCATAAGACAGAAAAACTTTTGTAAGACTAGGATTCCACCTTGCGCCACATAAGCCTTCTCCACGCCCTCTCTCTTATTCAACGCCAATCTTCACTTATTTTGTGCAACAAAAGCCCTCTCCCAGATCTCTCCCACGTTCACAAAAGGTCTCCTCTCTTCTTTCTTACATGGAAGGTGGTTTGGATCAAATCTAAAAGGAATAAGTTTGGATTTCGAATTCTATGAGATGGAATTTTAGAAATCCAAAACTCTTTCAATTTTACACCGAATTTATCCAAATTTTTTTTAAAATTTTTGTGGCTTTTAGGATATATATTGTGCACCCTTTTCTAGTAATCCATGCATGAAAATATGAAGGAGGTGCTCAAGAGTTGGGCGTCCCTTAACTTGCCATGTTTGGATAAGCCTTGACTAGGTGTTTGACCTAGACAAGGACTCTATCATATCTCTCTATATAAGATGAGTTTCTTCATGAAATTTTAGAAAAAGTTAGAGATTTGAGAGACCTTTGTGCCATCCAAAAATTAGAGAGAAATACCTTTGGGTCGTGGATATATAAAAGACACAAGTTTGGGTGTCTAGAGAGAAAAATGTGAAGAAGAAGAGGGTCTTCTTCTAGGGTTTTTGTTTTCATATCTATCCTCCCTCCATCTTGAGTTTCCTGAGAGCGTCTCAGATCTGAAACTCCTCCTTCTACTTTTCATCTTTGGAAGAGTCTAAATCAAGAAGAAGGAGGCACCTGATCAACCATCAAAGAAGGATCAGTGCAGTACTAGCATACTATGCTGATTTCCTAAAGCAGGACTTCTGATCGAGATTCGTGGGCTCGTGTGGATGACTCCTAGAGGTCGGATGCATGTGCGGCTTGCAACATCATCCTCAAACCCAGATCAACAAGGTTAGAACGTCTAACTTGCAAGGTAATAGATCTGATCTATTGTTTAATACATACATTAGATGTGGTATAGAAACATGTTGATATGATCAACATGTGGTTCATGCTATATTTATATATTTTAATTTTTGATTTAATGCTATATAATAATTATGTAATAAAATTTTAGATCTAGGGTTTCTCTGGTTTTAGAAAATAAATTTTGATTTATTTTAGTCTTTCGCTGTATGATCTTGAAAAAGTTTCAAAATCTAACCCTGAAACCCTAGATCTGGTTCCTACATTGGACGTGAAGAGGGGAGGGAAAGAAGCAGAGGGGGTGTGGACAAGTGGAGAGGATTTAGGCTTTTGTTAGTTATTGCACAGAGTCTCTCAACCCTAGGCGCAGATAAGGTTTAAATAGACCCCGCTGCGTCATGCAGTGCCACATCATTCGACCAATCAAAAAATTTCAATTAATTTTGAAAAAAATTTGATTGGTGGAGTGATATCATCTGATCATATCAGATAAGAATCCTTATAATCCCTCCTACTTTTGGTGCCAACACTGGATAAGCACAGTGAGATTTGCGCCCCACAGTCCAAGTTGATCAAGGGATCAGAGTCCTCATCTCATAGGACTCTATCCTTATCCACTTGGGGCACACGTCCAATCTGAATATGGTGCCCACTTTGAGGCCTAATTTAGCAGGTGGACACTCCATAAAAAATCTCCAATGATCGCTTGAAAAGTATCCTTCAGTCCAAGCTCCATGGGTCAATGTTTGACCAATGTCTTAAAACAGAAATGGCAGGTGACAAGAATAAGCAAGTATTGTCTTAAATTCATCTCATGAATTAAGACAAGTCTTTTTTGAGCTAGACTGGCTCCAATCAGACTGTGAGAAACCTTCTCAAGATTCTCTGGGTGAGTCAAATCATATTTGGCTCAGTCGAGATAGAAAAGATTACACGAGGAGAAAGTTAGGCTCAATCATGTACTAGCACGATTTTTTTAAACCTAATTGGATCTAATCCAAATCAATCGAACTAGACTAGCTCAATTGATGACATCCAAACCCTAGCTTTTATTTGTGTGACCCAGTTAGGTTCATTTTTGTATGGTAATGAGACATGTCGTGATCTCATCATCGACATCATCGAAACTCCTTTCGATGGATCAGAACTCTTCTGATTCAGACAATTAGAATGATCGATCATCAAGATCATTCTAATTGCTCCCAAAATCTACCAGTGACACCTAGCAGTATATGGTAGCAACCTATCAAAAATGAAGACGAACCTCTCGGTGTAGCTACGTGTGTGATTGAGTTCCTCTATCATAAGTTCCGACTGAATTAAGGTTAAGGTGAATTCGTCAAACCCAACATCAGTCATATGAATCAATCAATCGATCCAAGTCCGATGTAAAACCTTAATGAAAAACTCTTTTCTATTATTTCACTCTGTCATGGCCATGGGCTTAAGGACTCAATCTTTCGATCATCATAGGACTACTCCTCTTATCTACCGAGGTTGATAGATCCCATCTTGGTGCAATCTGGTTTCTATAATGAATATGCTATGGCCAACATACACCTCAAGATTCTGAATGGCTAGGCGATCGAGTTATGATGTAGTCAAACTATAACACACTCAAGGTGAACTGTCGATATACCTTAGGTCAAAGAACTAGATACACAGCTGCAGCATCGAGCTAGTCATCGATGAGAAGGTAGATTTCTTTATGACTGCTCGAGGTGGTCACGCTCAGTACTCTCATTCTCAACAAATATCTGTACTCTCGCTCTAGTGTCTCCACACCATTGACTCAAGACACATCTATCCTAAGAAAGCGATCATACACCAACCTTCCGGATCGATCACCATCGTGATGATCCTATGGTCAGGAGCTGTTTATGAGTTAGTTATGTAAATTTATACCTTAAATTTTCAACTCTTAAAAATATGAATTAACATTTCTACTAACTCAAAGGATGTATCACAGACATAATATACACAATGTGATAGTAGAATAATCCTTTTATTTATTTATAGTCAAAATTATAAATTTGTCCTTAGATTTGTATAGGAATGTGTCAGCCAATCTGGCATCTAGGGCACACATCTAACAAGTAGAAAGATAAATGAAAATAAAAAGCTCTTTTAATGAGTAATAAAGTTGATGAAACTCTTGGCACTACTTTTGTGGAAGCTTTTGAAGGAATAAGCTTGTCTTCTTGCTGAAGAGAATATCTTAATTTGATGCTTCAATGAGTTAGGAATTGAATGCACTCTTTTTCAATATTTTTTTGATTTGTTATCTTGTTTTTGTGCTTCTCACTTTGATTCTCTTATCTTATCCCTTCAAAATATTGTTGGAAGCATAGAAGTACTATTTTGGAGTCTCAAAAGTTGTTTCTAGCCATTGAAATCTAAAATATAGCCATTGGAGACAAAACTACACTGTTCTGAATTTTTTGCAGAACTAGCCATTGTGATTCGAGTCGACTCACTGACCCTCGACTGAACCTCGAGTCAACTCGACTGAATCTCGAGTCAACTCGACTGTGCTTTGAGTCGACTCGACTAGTCTGTGAGTCTTTTGTCTCAAAAATTATTTCTCTATTGGCACCCTACGGCTGCGACTTGAGCAACTCAAGTCGACTCGACTCCTCAGCTTGGCTAAAATATTTTTTATTATGAAACTCTACTTTTTCGATCACTGTTCACTTCGGTCGACTCGTGTCCAACTTGAGTCGACTCGAGGGCATGCTGGCTGAAACTTTTTCATATCGAAATTCTTTTTGCATACCATTTCGATTTGAGTTGACTCGGGACCATCTTGAGTCGACTCGAGGTGCCCTCCATTGAATTTTTTATGATACTTTTCAATTTGAATTCTTCTTCAATTCCAACCTTCAAATATTTTCCTCCAGCCTTATTTGAGATGCATAACACACTTTGAAAGCTTCAAGATTTCTCCTTATTGTTCTTAATTCCATCATTAAAATTTTTTTTTTGATACTCTACAATTTCTCTTGAAACATGAATTTAAAAAACTCATTACTCCATATATATATACTCAAACATTTTATTATTCATCAAAATCAATCCTTGGGGTCAAGAATCTCCTCCTTTTTTATGATGATAAAATTTTTGAGTATATGAGCAATTGATAAAAGGTATGCATAAGTTTCAAGAAATATGCTAAAGATATGAGCTTTGTCATAAGTTTAAGCTTTGCTCCCCCTTAGTGTGTACTCATGTTTATTTCAAGCTCAATTAAACGTGTGAGTATCAATTAACTATATATGCTCACTTTATACTTGTTCATTCATTGATTGTGCTATATATGCAATATTCTTCATACATATATTGAACATTATGAGACATCGACATGTACACATAATACACATTAAGGCCCATTGCGATACTTATATGTTAAAGCCAAAAATTATATTCACAAGACACATAAGTACATTTATGATACATTCATGAGGTACATATGAACACATAAGTATATTTATGATATATTCATGAGATACATATCAAAGCAAGCAATATCAAAGTAAGCAATGCTCATACACTCTGTTGGGTATAAAATACCCCCCGACCGAAGTTTGTAAAAGACCGACCCTTCCAGGGTTCTTCCGGCTTCCGACCTTGTGTGTGGCATCTCTCCGAACCCCCTCAACTGTCCGAACTTCTTCGATATTGAACTCCTGCATTCATCTACCGGGCTGCCCCAAAAAGCTCTCTGGGCCTCACTGCCAGCCGACCTTCTACAGTAATCAACTATTCTCCGAATCTCTTCCGGACTTCTTTCAACCGCGGACGACCCTACTCCAAACTTCTTTCGGACTTCGACAGCATCCGAGCTTCTCCGACAATAAGATTTTTACAGTAACCAGACTCCATCCAAGTTTCTACGACGGTCAACCGCCTTTCGGATCTCAACCGAGCTCCCGCGAGAGCCGAACTTCTATTACGAGCGGTCTACTCCGAATTTCTATAGCCGGCTGTCTACCCCAAATATCTACTGTAAGCAAATTTCATTCGAGCCTTTACTATAAATAAATTTTCTTCGAACTTCTATTACAGGTAGACTTCAGCCGAGCTTCTTCGCAGTCGGATCCCAGACGAGCTGCTACCATGGGGCAAGATCCACCGGTCAGATCGTTACTCCGAACTCCCACGACAACCGATCTTCGATCGAGCTCCTACAATAAGCGGCCTCTTTTTGGCCTCCCACAAGAATCGGACTCCGTCCGAACTTCCACAGCGGATGGATCCCGAACGAGCTTCTGCAAGAATCGAACTCCGTCCGAACTTCCACAGCAGATGGATTTCGGACTAGCTTTTGCAATGGACGGGCTCCAGTAGCTGGATTTCTACAATGGCTGATCGCCTCCGGATCCCTCAGACTCCTCCAGTAGATGAACCTCCCCAATACCATCCGAAGTCCACCACTGGCCGACCTTTCACCAGATTCCTCATGAAATCGGACTCCTCCGATGGATAATCTTGAGACGAGCTTCCGCATCAGATAAATCTCAGACGGACTTCCCTAGCAATTGGACTCCTACCGGACTTCGCCAATAGAAAGCCTTCATCCGAGTCTCTACAGCAGATGGATTTCATCTGTAGCCTCAATGCCCAAGGCCTCCGACAACAGTAGACTCGTTAGTGACCTCGAAAATATCCGAGCTCCTCCTAGATCGACGAGACAGAGAGCCATTCTGCTCCATCAGGCATCCCAGCCGAGCTTTAGCTGATGGATCCAAACTCTCTGGCAAGCCACGATGAGGGCCGCTACCCTGCTCCACTCTCTGCAACAGATTTCACGCGGCTCCACCACTTTCTAACAAGCCACAATGAGGGCCACTACCCTGCTCCACTCTCTGACAAGTCACGACAATGAACACCACTCTCCGTAACAAACTCCATGTGGCCCTGAACGGCCCCCGACGTCACTACTCTCCATAACAAACTTCACACGGCTCTGAACGGCCCACCACCAGACGGTTACAGACGTTGCTGTCAATCGGTTATGCTCTCCATCTATAAATAAGGACCCCCAGATACGTTCCTCTCTAAGCTCAAAACTCTATCTCAAAACTTTGCTAAAATTCCCACTCGAGCACTCCATTTCTGTTGAAGCAGAGTACTGACTTGAGCGTCGGAGGATCTTGCCGGAGCACCCCTAACTCTGGTTTAGACTTCTCTTGCAGGTCCCGACGGCGGCCGCGGTCATCTCGACTCCAGCAACTCCGGCTTAGGTGGAATTCTGCACCAACACACTCATATGCCCATACATTCTTTTCTTATATGCTCATATGCTCATTCATTCTTTTCTACACCCCCTTTTTGTCATCAATCAAAAGGGCAAGGTATAAGGAATTTAGAATACTCCATAACACAAGAATAAGAAAAAGTAATAGTATAGCATTGCATTCATCAAAATGAATGTGCTAGGTCATAGCACACTAATATACAATGTCATATAAGTCAACTAATACAAGCAAATCATACTAATACAGTGATAAGTCAGCTAACATAAACACAAGAGTCTAAAAGACAACACAGAAGTCCAAATACAACCATAAGTCCTAACAAAAGTCCTAATATATCATATAGCTAAACAGAAGTCTCTATGCCTCTAATCCTCATCAGAAAGAATGCCCAGGGTCTCGGATGAGGAAGCTCATGAGAATGATGGTCCAGCTCTCTGACTCTTAGTCCTGTTCAATGGACCAACTATTGGGGATGAAGGGAATCCTACTCCAGCTCTAGTATATACTTTGAAAGGTGGTCTGCTCTGACTAGTAGATAGTTGGATAGGCCTAATAGGAGGCTGGGGCTGTGACTAAACTGGTCGCTAAGATTGAGACTGAACAGGTGGCTGAGACTGAATTGATGGAGGTGAGGCATGGTGGCTCTAGCGGCTGCATCTGCTGCTAGTGGTGGTGGTATGGTGCCTGAAAGCAAGTCTCTCAATCCTCCCAATCAGACTCTCCATGGCTCTAAGCACAAACATGATGCCTCACTGCTGGGTATGCTTAAGTCCATTGATAGCTCCAAGCATCTCAGAGCCTCCTGACTCGACTCTCCCCCTCAATCGAGCAATCTTTGATGCTGCCTCAAAAAAATCAGTGGGGACATCTGGCTATTATCTTCTCTGCTCTAACATTGTGAGTCTCTCAGATATGGACTTCATCTCAGTCTGAATGCTTTCTACTCTCTCAGACACTATTGCTATCTGGATACTAAGTCTAGTCGAGATAAGATCAGCCAACCTCTCCAATATGGTAGAATCAGTAGCTACTGTCTGAGGAGCAGAGGCTGTAAGGGGTCTAGCAGATAGTGTGGCTGGTGAAGGAAGATCGGGTAAAGCTCTAGATGACGAAGGATAATCAGGAGCTTTAGGGGCAATGGGTGTAGATGGCTCTCCTGTCTCCTCTACCCTGGGCTCTCTTCTCTCCTGCCCTGACTTCTTCCTTATCCATCTCCCAGCCTCAACATGAAACTGCATCCCAGTCAATGCCTTTTCATCATACACATCAAAGTGAGATAGTCTAGTGGATGCCTCATTTTCCACTAGAATTTTAGCAGCCTCAAATAGTCTGGTCAGAGCCATTCTATAAGATAAGCATATTTTGTTCCTTGCTGAGGCCTCCCTCATTTGGTGCATCATGATGCCTAGTAGATTCAAGGGTATCCCCTGAACAATGTGATACATGACTGTCAGCTCCCTCTCAGAAATAAAGTCATGTCTATTTAGTTTCAGAATAAAAATTTTTCTGATTATATGGTGTAAAATCCTCATTTCTACTAAGAAGATGCTAGCTAAGAATTCTTCCACTATATCCTCTCTGCCAACAATCAGTCTCAAAGCAGTCTTCTTGTCTGACACTTTCTTAAGCATAATTCTCTCTCTAGGTATGTTAAACACTCCTGCTAGGATTGATTCAGAAATCTCAAAGGGTATCCCTTTCACTATGATGACTAACATCTGCTCCCCTTCTCATATTTTCATAGTATTCTCTAACTTGTTTAGGGTGCATAGGGATATTCATAGAATAGAAATTCTTCCATCCCATATATTCTAGCCATAGATTGATGGAGAAGTTGTATTTCTCAAAGAAATCAAAATCAATTCGTCTACCCATGGTAATGGCCCTAGTGGCCATTCTACCTGAAAGAGAGGATCGTGGAGTAGGGGAAGACTCCATACCTAGATCCGGCTCATTCTCCATGGGACATTTTGGATGGTGGAGATGGAGATCACTCCATTCTAGCTTTCTTTCTTCTTTTTTGCTACTCAATGCCTTGAGTCAAGAGGGTTCTCCGCCTTATGTGCCAAGTTTGCACCATCTTGCTCAAATTGGCAACAAATCAAGGGGAAATCAAGGAGATGGAGGGCAAAGATTGAAGGGTATACTATTTAAGGAAAGTTTGGGAGGAAGAGGGGACCCTCACGAAGAGTTTAGGGATGGCCTCAGGGTTTACAGGCTCCACAAAATGATTTTAGGGCACCGTGAATAGTCATAGGTCTGTTTAAGTACCTGTGGTCCCGATAGTTGAGTCAACTTGAATTTACTTTGAGTCGACTCAAGCATGAGTCAACTTAAGTTCTAGTTCAAGTCAACTCAAGCACGAGTCTGAAACTTTTTACAGTTTCAATGAAAATTCAACATATAAAAGAAAAATATTTAGGGATTCCAAATGACATCAATCAATGGTTATGCATACAAAATTGATTATTTTAGATTTGATTTAACTTGATTTGGGATTATGAAGATGAGGTTTATTCTGATTGATAGCAAATTCTTAGATCTCTTCTAATGATGCTAAATTTTTCTTCATTAAGGGGTTTGATAAAAATATCAACTAATTGTTTATCTGTGGGCATGAATTCAAGCATTATATTATCATTTTGAACATGATCTCTTATGAAATGATATTTTATTTCAATGTATTTTGATCTTGAGTGTTGAATTAGATTTTTTGTTAAGTTAATAACACTTGTATTGTCACATCTTATTAAAATTTTGTTAAGTTTATTACCAAAGACTTCAAGTTGTTACTTAATCTACATGATTTGAGCATAACAACTCCCTACAGTAATATACTCGGCCTCGACCGTAGATAGTGCTCCCGAGTTTTATTTCTTGCTAAACCATGAGATCAAATTAACTCTTAAAAATTGGTAGGTGCCACTTGTGCTTTTTCTATCTAATTTGTATCCAACAAATTCAGCATCTGAATATCCAATTAATTTCAATAGTGATAATCTATCATACCATAAACCTACATTAAGTGTGCCAGACAAGTATCTATAAATTCTTTTAACTATTGATAAATGAGATTCTCTAGGATCTGATTAATACCTAGCACACATGTATGCATTGAACATAATATTTGGTCTACTTACAATAAGATAAAGTAATAATCCTATCATACCTTTATACAGTTTAGTATCTATCTTTTTATCTTTTTCATCTTTGTCAAGCTTATATGAGGGGCTCATGGGTATGCCAATGGATCTCGCAGTCTCCATCCCAAACTTTCTAAGAATTTACTTGGTATACTTTATTTCATTGACAAAGATCCCCTCTTTACTTTACTTAATTTGGAGTCCGAGAAAAAAATTTAGCTCTTCCATCATGCTCATCTCGAACTCATCCTACATAAGTTTGGTAAACACTTGACAAAGAGATTCATTAGTAGTACCAAAAATAATATCAACTACATAGATTTGTACCACTAACAAGTCATTATCTTTTCTCTTTAAGAATTATGTTTTATCAACATTACCTTTAATAAATTCAATGTCTAACAAAAATTTACTCAATCTTTCATACCATGCATGTGGAGCTTGTTTTCATCCATACAAAGCCTCATGTAATCTGAAGAAATAATTTGGAAATACATGATTTTCACAATTAGGTGGTTGTTCAATATATACTTCTTCTGCTATGTATCTATTTAAGAATGTACTTGTAGGATTTTAGGGTGGACATGCACAGCGAAAACATAACGGATTTCAAAATTTAAATTATGAAATCTTAAATATTAAACCCATAAATCAGTATCTCCTTGATGATTAACAATCATATATAATATATATTTAAAATTAAATTCAAACTATAGAAGAATACCTGCAGTGCTTAATCCAAATTTTGATAGAACCTCCACTAGGTGCCCAAGTGTTCGCCCTCCAATGGTAATTCACACAGGGCTATGATCAAGACACCAACTCTTTGAAATGATTTTTCCTTCAAAATTCTTATCTGAGAATTTTTTTGGGTACCAAGACCTCAAGGCCCTCTTCCTCTTCTCCTAGCCTTCCTATCCCTACCTTTCTTTTCTGCTTGTCTTCCTTAATTCTCTTCCTAGGCTCTTGTCCTAAAATCAGACTTGTCCTTACTATTTTTAAATTTATCCTAATAAGAGAAAGAAGAGATTAATTGGATAATAGAGAGAGTATATAAAAAAGAAGAGATACGAGTAATTTTCTAAATGAATCAAATCTTCGATGCTACCCCCTTTAAATAGTTAGCGATGGGGTGCCTTCGGGAATGATTCGTGCCCCCTCCACATGCCATCTCATATCCATAAAAAAATCTCACACCTCCTAATGAATTTTCACACCCATCTAGAAGGTTTTAACATATGGCAATTACCAAGAAAAAATCCAAGAGATGCTTCGCACAGAAGGACTCTTCAAAATATTTTTCTCGATGATTCTTCAATGCATCATGTAACTTCTCATGGAGCAATTTTCTCTACCACCCATCAGCAACCTTTAGCCATCCAATGGACCAAAATGAAGGCACTAACTCACTAATGGCATAAAAAAAATCTGAAATTAAAATGTGGCGTGACACTTGGATTAGAGTCCTTCACAAAATGGACTCTTGGTTAGGAGCATGGATCAGACTGGCAGGATTTCCAACTTCAACCAATTTTCATGACTAAACCAGAAGGTGCTTTAACCTTAGAAGGATTTCTTACACTCAAAATTAAGTTAAAAATTATCAAAAAAAAAAATTCATCATGGAACATTGGATAAGCTCAAGAAAGGGGTGTCCCATCTCATGGGACGTGAAACCTATTTCTGTGCATAAAGACTGCACCACACGTAAGAAAAATTCTTGATGCATAGGGACCTAGTTTCTTGGCTCTAAATTTTTGATACATGTAGTCAAGGGCTGATCCAACTCAAACCCAAAATTAGTTTGAATTAATTTAGACTAAGTTCATAACAGGGAGCTAGTTTTTGCAACATGTGCTAGCATGTCTATTTTCCAAACATGATCTAATCCAATTAGACCCTTGATCAATTTTTTTTGTGTATGACCCATTGAGTTCCATATCTAGCCAGTAGTGAGCTCGAGTGTAAGTCGATCTGATTTGATTAGAATTTAATCTAACTGATCTATATCCAATCAAGCTAATTCGATTTCAGCAATTAGAACTCCTTCTAATTGACGATCGAATTAAACTCTTTAATTCGATCAAACCTACAAGACAAGATTGATATCTAACAATGTATTATATCAACCTAAAAGACATCAAATTTTAATAAAAATATCAAAAATATCTTTCAGTAAAAAGTTATCATGCCATTCGATCCTTCGATCTCCCTGCATCCTGAATATGACTTTGGATATGGAATGATGTTAAATACAATATCATATTCATATTTCTCTCAATTTTTAATGATGATTTGATTAATAAAATATTAAAAAAAAAATTAATTTTTATTCTACTTTGATCAAAGGCTTCTTGAATCATCAATCGATCAGAGCAAGTAAGATGCGATCTCCTCTTACCAGGAGTGATCGATTCCATGTTGACCTACTCACAACCTCCATACATATTTTACCATATCCAAAATACCCCATACATGACTAAGTCATGATTGAGTATGAACCAAATATATGGATTCATGTATACAAAATTTTATGGTAGTCTCAGGTCAAAGAATTACATGCACAACTCCCATTATAAGAAAATATCTTTTGATGGATAAATAAATTCCATAAGATGTTTCTTAAGTCAGATCAATTCAGTAAACTCATTCTCTAATGAGCATCCACTTTCTTGTATTAGTGTCTCTCACAAGTGGTTTATGAGAGTAGCCACCCTCTCCATCGAGCATACATAGGAAGTGCTAGTCTATCCGGAGTATTGATCTTCTACTCAATGCTCCTATGACTAGAAATATTCTAAATCAAAATTTTTAAAAGTTTAGATCTCATAAGTATGATCTCATCATAACCCTAAACCCATTGTCCTAATTTATGAAGTTCATCATAATCATTACAAAAGTAAGATACAGCATATGATGAAAAATATCTTTTATTTATAAAGAGTCAATACATGAGTCTAAAAAATTATAAGAAAAACCCATCAAAATATAAATTTTGATTGGCTTGTAGGACATATTCCTTTCAATCTCCCACTTGTACTAAAGCCAATCACCCTTATATTTTATCTGAAGAAAAAAATCACCTTTTTCCTTTATAGGATCTTCCATATTTCATCAAATCTGGAGTGGAATAATTTAAAAATTTTATCTTATGCTATTTCAGATCTAATATCTATTAGATCTAATTTTATTATCTGATATTTAAAATCTAAAATTAAATCTAAAAGTATGAGAAGTATTGACATACCTCAAGGGTAATCTGATTACCCTGTAGATGATCTCAGCACAGCTCGAGGTTCTGATGTAGCCACGCAAGTGCCTGGCCTCTATCGGTATCCACTCAGGCAGGACCTGGAACATCTTCTCCTCATGAATCTATGCTCTAAAAATCAGATCTCTATCTGATTTAGAAGTACTTCAGAACTCCTTCTGAAGTTGGAGCAGCAGCCTATCGAAGATGTCCTGCAGCCTTCCTGTTCCAGGCATCACCACGCCTTTTCCTTGCACCAGATGAACGTCTAAGTCCTTGGATGTGAAGAGGGGAGATAGGAGAGTAGGGAGGATGTAGAGAAGAAGGGAGGGGGTGGCAGCTATGATGGTTTTTCATAAAATCTTAAAACCCTAGGCGCAGATAGGGTTTATATAGACCCTGCTGCGCTACGCAGTGCCACATCATTCGACCAATCAAAAAATTCCAATAAATTTTGAAAAAATTTTGATTGGTGGAGTGATGTCATCTAATCATATAAAATAAGAACTCCCACCCTCTCTCCTATGTTGGCACCAACTTTGAAGAAGCACAAGCAAGGTGGCGCCCAAGAGTCCATGTTGATCAAGACACCTTCCATTCTTATCCACTTGGGGCGCCCACTTTAATCCAATTGGGCTCACGCCATAATCTGATTATGGTACCCAATTCAATATGGATTTGACATGTGGACACTCCACAAAAATTCTCCAATGAGCTCTCTTCAATTTAAGACCCATATGTCAACATTTGACAGATGTCCTAAAATGAAAATGGCAGGTGATAGGAATTAGCAGGTGTTGTCTTAAATTCATCTCATGAATTAAGACAAGATTTTTCTGAGCTGGACAAGCTTCATTTAGACTAAGAAAAATCTTTTCAAGATTCTCTAGATGAGTCAAATCACATTTGGCTTAGTGGAAATAGAAAAGATTACACGAGGAGAAAGTTAGGCTCAATCGTGTGCTAGCATGATTTTCTTGAACCTAATTGGATCTTATCCAAATCAATTGGGTTAGCCCAATTGATGACATCCAGACCCTAACCCTTATTTGTATGACCCAATTAGGTTTAATTTTGTATGGTAATGAGACATGTCGTGATCTCATCATCGACATCATCGAAACTCCTTTCGATGGACCAGAACTCTTTTGATTCAGACAATTAGAATGATCGATCATCAATATCATTCTAATTGCTCCCAAAATTCACCAGTGATACCTAGCAGTATGTGGTGGCAACCCATCAGAATTGAAGATGAACCTCTCGGTGCAACTACCTGTGTGATTGAGTTCCTCTATCATGAGTCCCAATTGAATTAGGGTTAAGGTGAACTCGTCAAACCCAACATCGATCATATAAATCAATCGATCGATCCAAGTCTGATGTTAAACCCCAATGGAAAACTCTTTTTCCATTATTTCACTCTGCCATGGCCATGGGCTTAAGGACTCGATCTTTCGATCATCATAGGACTACTCCTCTCATCTACCGAGGTTGATAGATCCTATCTTGGTGCGACCTAGTTCCTACAATGAATATGCTTCAGCCAACATACACCTCAGGGTTTCGAATGGCTAGGAGACCAAGTTATGGTGTAGTCAAACTATAACACACTCAAAGTGAACTGTCGATGCACCTTAGATCAAAGAACTAGACACACAACTGCAGCATCGAGCTAGTTATCGATGAGAAGGTAGACTTCCTTATGACTGCTCGATATGGTCACGCTCAGTACTCTCGTTCTCAATGAATACCTGTACTCTCACTCTGGTGTCTCCACACCATAGACTCAAGACACATCTATCCTAAGAAAGTGATCGTACACCAATCTTCTGGATCGATCACCATCCTCGTGATAATCCTATGGTCAAGAGTTGTTTATGAGTTAGTTATGTAAATTCATGCCTTAAATTTTCAACTCTTGAAAATATGAATTGACATTCCTACTAACTCAAAGGATGTATCACAGACACAATGTACACAATGTGATAGAAGAATAACCCATTTATTGATTTATAATCAAAATTATAAATTTTTTCTTAGATTTGTACAGGAATGTGTCGGCCAATCTGGCATCTAGGGCACACATCTAACATTATCCCCATACAATCGAGGTGGCGATCAAACTGTTGTTATGGTAGAGCCTTAGTGAATGGGTTTGCTATGTTGTTCTTTATTTCTTTTCGTTCAATGACAACATCTGCTATGTTGTTCTTTATTTCTACTCGTTCAATGACAACATCTTGTCTTTTGATTATTTCACAAACAAGATAGAAGCATCTTAGAATGTGCTTAGATTTATGATGAGACCTTGGTTCCTTTGCTTGAGCAACTGCTCCAGTGTTACCATAGTAAAATGGTACTGGATTCTCAATCTCAGAATAACACCCAATTTAGTGATGAACTTCTTTATCCAGACAGCTTCCTTGGCAGCTTCACTTGCAGCTATATACTCTGCCTCAGTGGTTGAGTCAGCTACAGTCTGCTGCTTAGAACTTTTCTAACTAACAGCTCTACTATTAAGAGTAAAGGCATACTCTAAAGTGGACTTGCTATCATCATAGTCTGATTGGAAACTAGAGTTAGAATAACCTTCTAGTTTTAGATCAGATCCTTCATATATCAGAAAAATATCTTTAGTCCTTCTCAAGTACTTAAGAATATTTTTCACTGCTTTTCAATAATCCTTTTCTGGATCAACCTGAAATCTACTAACTATGCCTAAGGCATAGGCAACATCAGGCCTGATACATAATATAGCATACATGATTGATCCTACTGCCGAAGCATAGGGAATAGAACTCATTCTATTTCTCTTTTTCAGTATTTTATGAGACATCCTTTTAAAGAAATGTATGCCTTGACTTATAGGTAAGTAACCTCTTTTACTCCCATCCATGCTAAACCTTTTTAGCGCTAAATCTATATACCTAGATTGGGACAAGCCTAACATCCTCTTAGATCTATCCCTATAAATCTTTATACCTAGTATATAGGATGCTTCATCCAAATCCTTCATGAAAAACTTACTTGATAGTCATGTCTTAACCGATTGTAATATTGGGATATCATTTCCAATAAGAAGTATGTCATCTACATATAAAACTAACAAGACAATGGCACTCCCACTAGTTTTCTTATATACACAAAGTTCATCCATATTTTTGATAAAGCCAAACTCTTTGACTGTAACATCAAAGTAGATGTTCCAACTCTTTGATGCCAACTTTAATCCATAAATAGATTTCTTAAGCCTGTATACCTAATTTGCTCTTCCTTTTGAGATAAATCCTTCTGGCTAAGATATATAAACCTCTTCTTTAAGAGAACCATTAAGGAAGGATATCTTCACATCCATTTGTCAAATCTCATAATCATGGTATGTTGCTATTGCAAGCATAATCCGTATATATTTGAGCATGACAACAGGTGAAAATATTTTATCATAATCAATATCTTATTTTTGCCTGAAACTTTTAGCCACCAATCTAGCTTTATAGGTTTCAACTTGGCCATCTGCTCTAATCTTTTTCTTATAGACCCATTTACATCCAATAGGGATCACACCCTGTGGTGCATCAACCAAAGTCCACACTTAGTTGGAGTACATAGAGTCTATTTTGAATTTCATAGCCTCTAACCATTTGTCTGAGTCCCTACTCATGATGGCTTTCGTATAGGTCAAAGATTCATCATTCTCAATGATGTGGGCTTCATTATTCTCAATAACGAATCTATACCTTATATGTGCATTCCGCACTTTATCTGACCTTCGGAGAGGAGGTGTATACTATTTTTGTGAAAGCTAATTTCGTAAGGTTAAGGTCAAAAATGGAATTGAAACTCCAACTGGCAATGGAACTACTAATATCCTGCCTTGCCCATTTGGTCAAGACTACCAACTTGATGTTAAGGAATTTCTAGACCTAGAAATTCATTTCATATAATTATTTTTGTGGTTGTACTCTATTAATGAATGTTTCTGGTTGAGGATCATCTTGTGCTTGTATTTATAGGTCTTGAACTTCTCTAAGTTTATTTTTTTTCCCACTGTCTCTTTCTAAGATAAACTCTTTTTCTATAAAAGTGACATATTTACTAACAAACACCTTTTGTTCCGTAGGATGGTAAAAGAGATATCTTATACTTTCTTTAAGATAACCTACAAATAAGCATTTATCTACCCTAGCACTCAGCTTATGTCCAAAATTTCTTTTAACATAAGCTGAACAGTCCCATATCTTAAGATACTTAAGATTAGGCTTCTTTCCTCTCTATATCTCATATGGAGTGCTTGGTATAGATTTTGAAGATACTCTATTTAGGATATAGATAGCAGTTTCTAGGATATATCTTCAGAAGAAAATAGACAAGTCTGTAAGGCATATCATGGACCGTACCATATATTATAAAGTGCGATTCCTTTTTTTTGCTACACCATTTAGTTGTGGTGTATAGAGAGGGATCTATTTTGAGAGAATTCTATTTTCTTTAAGATGATCTAAAAACTCATTGGATAAGTATTCTCCTCCTTAATCGAATCGAAAGATTTTAATAATTTTTTCAGTTTGTTTCTCGACCATATTTTGATACTCTTTAAATTTATCAAAGACTTCAGATTTGTGTTTTATAAGATGCACATATCCAAACCTAAATAAATTATCAGTGAATATTATAAAATAAGAGTATCTTCCTCTGACTTCTATTGTCATAAGACCACATACATCAGTATGTACAAGTCCTAATAACTCACTTGTCCTTTCTCCATATCCACTAAATGGAGTCTTAGTCATTTTTTTTATAAGACAAGATTCATAAATTTCTAATGATTCATAATTATAGGGATCAAAGAACTCTTCTTTGTATAACATGTTAATCCTTGTCTCACTTATATGACTAAATCGACAAAGTCAAAGTAAAGTGTTATTTATCTCTTCTCTCTTTCGTCTTTTGCTTTCATCAATATGAAAAATATTATCATTAGATAGAATTAGAAGATCATTATTAATAATTTCATAACAAAAAAAATTATTAAAAAAAAAATTAAACAACTATTGCTCTTTCCATTTATTTCATAACCTCGTTGCAATAGCAACGGTACAAAAATAATATTTTTAATAATCTTAGGCATATAATAATAGTCTTCTAGCTCTAAAATCTTTTCAGAAGGTAACTTCAACATATATGTCCCTACAGCCTCTGCTTGGATGGACTCTTCTCCAGCACCGTAGAGCTCGAAGTCATCCTTCTTCAGCACTCTAACGTTCTGCAGCCCCTGCAATGACTTGCAGATATGAGAACCGCAGACGGTATCTAATACCCAAGAGTCTGAATTAGAAGAACTTAATGATAAAATTATATGTATCTCATACATACCTTTTGGTGTGTCGCTTGCACTAGCCTTTACAGTTGCAAGATATAACTTGCAATTCTTTTTCTAGTATCCTGCCTTACTGCAGTGAAAGCAGGTACGCTATCCGGAGACTTTCTTTCCTTTCTTCTTCATCTTGCCACCCTTAAGGTTCAGTGCTTTCTTTGAACCCTTAAAACCTAACTTCTTCTTAGAGGTTTTACATACAAGAAGAAGTGGAGCTTTTTCTTTCTTTATATGGCTCTCAGCTGTCTTGAGCATGTTTGACAACTCAGGTAAGGAGGTATTTAATTTGTTCATATGATAATTCATGACAAATTGAGTGAACAACACAGAGAGAGATTGTAGGATCAAATTTTGACTTAATTCTCCATCCATTACAAAACCTAGTTGACCTAATCTGGTGATCAAATCAATGACCTTCAGAACATGATCTTGTACGGAAGACTCCTCAATCATTCTAGCATAGAATAACTACTTAGATATCTCATATCTAGTAGTCCTACTCTATTCTCCATCCAACTCTTTAAGATTGAGGAGTATGGATTGAGTATCCATGCTCTCATATTGCCTCTGCAATTCATTGCTCATAGAGGCCAGTATGATACACTTGACACTCAAACTATTATTCTTTCACATCCTGTATGTAGATACCTCCTCCTCTGTGGCATCATCCCCAACCTCTTGTGGTTCGGAGATATCGAGAATATAGAAGAGCTTCTCCTGAGTTAGTATTATTTTTAAATTTCTCAACCAATCCATATAATTGAGACCGATCAACTTGTTGGAATCTAAAATTTCTCGCAATGATAGTGAAGATGCCATTTGTAGAATTTAATCTATAATGATTAAAGAACATTATATAAGTAAATAACTCATGTTGACTCACACAATTAAATAAGATCTTTAGATTTAATTATATCTCTCACTATTTTATCGAACATCATAACCCTCTACTATGATAAACGAGACATATTACATATTTATCTTAATGAAATTGAGACCCTAATCCCTCATAATGATCTTGTGTTAACACAATAAACCCTTATGAGTTCATAGGTAGGAAACTCTTTCTAATTGCATCTCATGCAATCTCCAATATCATATCTTGACCTCTAAAATATTATTAGCTTTACGTTAATACAATAAGCTATAATATTTTAGTTAAGTAAGACCCTTCATTTCAATACAATCAAATTTGAATATAACTGCCCTTGTGTTAACACAACAAAGCAATGCATCCAAAATTGCCATAAGCATCTTCTATGCATCATAATTATGTTATATCAATCTTTATGATAAGTTTTATAGTAACACAACAAACTAGCCATAGTTCATAATGTAACATTAATCTAGCATGAAGGAGGCCCCTAGTAGTATTTTCAACATTAGAATTTTTCAATATCAAGATCGCTTAATCAAATTGGCTAGGTAAGTAAGGTGGGGGTCCTCCCATTGCTTTTCTTAAACATCAATAAATTGGTTAGATCAGACAACAGAACTAATTAAAAAATTACCTGTAGCACTTTTCTAAATACCAATTGATCAAGAATTGCTTAACCCCTAGTTGCATATCACTACAACTTAATATAATTTTTAATGAGGGCTTTTATTTGATCTCATGCACATTCTAACTATATAATATTAATTTATGCTATTATATATCAATATTAAAATATTCTATATGTACATATATAACATATGGACTTTCATCATCCTAGGACAATCTTGCAGCATAACCCCATTATGCTAGGACAACCTTATGTCAGGATGATGAAGTGGTAGATCATATATGCATCAATTCATATCATTATATGAAAGCATAATTACATAGCATAACTCATCTTATAGCATGAATCATAATATGCATCACATAAATATTATGTATATATGATTGAACCAAACAAGGCCGGCTTTGATACCACGATAGGATTTCAGGGTGGACATGCACAGCGAAAGTATAATGGATTTTAAAATTTAAATTATAAAATTTTAATATTAAACCCATAAACCAGTATCTTCTTGATGATTAATAATCATATATAATATATATTTAAAATTAAATTCAAGCTATAGAAGAATACCTGTAGCGCTTAATCCAAATTCCGACAGAACCTCCACCAGGCGCCCAAGTGTTCGCCCTCCAATGGTGATCCACATAGGGCTATGACCAGGACATCAACTCCTTGGAATGATTTCTCCTCCAAAATTCTCACTTTGAGAATTTTTTGGGCACCAGAATCTCAAGACCCTCTTCCTCTTCTTCTAGCCTTCCTATCCCTACCTTTCTTCTCTCCTTGTCTTCCTTAATTCTCTTCCTAGGCTCTTGTCCTAAAATCGGACTTGTCCTTACTATTTTTGGACTTGTCTTAATAAGAGAAGGAAGAGACTAATTTGATAATAGAGAGAGTGTGTAAGAAAGAAGAGATAGGAGGAGCAATTTTATGAATGAATCAAATCTCTAATGCAGCCCCCTTTAAATAGTTAGCGATGGGGTGCCTTCGAGAATGATTCGTACCCCCTCCACATGCCATCTCACATCCATTAAAAAATCTCACACCCCCTGATAAATTCTCACACCTATCTAAAAGGTTTTGACACATGGAAATCATTGGAAAAAAATTTAATAGATGTTTCACGCAGAAGGACTCTTTGAAACATTTTTCTCGATGATTCTCTGATGCATCACGCAGCTTCCCATGGAGCAATTTTTCTCCACCACCCATCAGCGACTTTTGGCCATCCAATAGATCAAAATGAAGGTGCTAACTTTCTTATGGCATGAAAAAAATATAAAATTAAAATGTGATGTGACACTTGGATTAGAGTCCTTCACAAATTAGACTCTTGGTTAGGCATATGGATCAGACTAGCAAGATTTTCAAATTCAACCAATTTTCACGATTAAACCAGAAGGTGTTTTAACCTCAAAAATATTATTTTCTTTCAAAATTAAGTCAAAAATTATCAAAAAAAAAATTTCATCATGGAACTTTGGATAAGCTCGAGGAAGGGGCATCCCATCTCATAGGACGTGAAACCTGTTTCTGCGCACAAAGACTGCACCCATGTGTAAGAAAAATTTTTGATGCATGGGTACATGGTTTCTTGGATCCAAATTTTTGGTATATGCAGCCAAGGACTGAACCAACTCAAATCTAAAATTAGTTTGAATTAATTTAGCTTTAATTAACCCAATCTGGAATCAATTTCAAACCTGGTTCGTAACAGGGAGCTAGTTTTTGCAACATGTGCTAGTAGTCTATTTTGCAAATATGATCTAATCCAATTAGACCCCTAATCAATTTTTTTCATGTGTAACCCATTGAGTTTCATATCTAACTAGCAGTAGATCTAAGTACAAGTTGATCTGATTTGATTAGAATTGAATCTAACCGATCTAGATCCAATCGAGCTAACCCGATTTCAGCAATTAAAACTCTTTCTAATTGACAATCGAATTAAACTCTTTAATTCGATCTAACCTATAAGACAAGATTGATATCTAGCAATGTATCATGTTTACCTAAAAGATATAAAATTTTAATAAAAATATTAAAAATATCCTTCAGTGAAAAGTTATCATGCAATTCGATCCTCCAATCTTCCTACATCCAGAATATGACTTTGGATATGGAATGATGTCAAATCTAATATCATATTCATATTTCTTTCAATCTTTAATAATGATTTCATTAATAAAATATTAGAAACTCTTTCTAATTTTCATTCTACTTTGATCAAAGACTTTCAGAATCATCAATCAATCAGAGCAAGTAGGATACAATCTCCTCTTACCAGGAGTGATCGATTCCATGTTGACCTACTCACAACCTTCATATACATTCCACCATATCCAAAACACTCCGTACATGACTAAGTCATAAATGAGTATGAATCAAAAATATAGATTCATATATACAAAATTCTATGGTAATCTCAGGTCAAAAGATTACATACACAACTCTCACTATAAGAAAATATCTTTTGACAGATAAGTAAATTTCATAAGATGTTTCTTAAGTTGGATCAATTCGGTGAACTCATTCTCTAATGAGTACCCACTTTTTTATATTAGTATCTCACACAAGTGGCTTATGAGATTAACCATCCTCTCCATCAAGCATATATAGGAAGTGCTAGTCTATCCGAAATATTGATCTCCTACTCAATGCTCCTATGACTAAGAATATTCTAAATCAGAATTTTTAAGATTTTAGGTCTCATAGGTATGATCTCATCATAATCCTAAATCCATTATCTTGATTTATAGAGTTCATCATAATCATTACAAAAGTAAAATGCAACATATGATGAAAAATACCTTTTATTTATAAAGAGTCAATACATGAGTCTGAAAAATTATAAGAAAAATCTATCAAAATATAAATTTCGATTGACTTATAGGGCATATTTCTTTCAGTACTTGTAACATCCATTTGATATAATTTAAAATTCATGAAGTATGCAAATGCTGAAAGAAGAGTGCCCTATAAGCCAATCGCAAGTGTGTTGCGATGGAACTTTTCTTTATAATTTTTCAACTCATGAAATGATATTTATTATTTGAGGTATTGATTCATCATATTAGCTGCATCTTATTATGTCTAAGATTATGATGAACCTCAAAGATTAGGATAATGATTTTAGGAGACATGAATGGGTCATACTAGTGAGATCTAAAATCCTAAAATTCTAATCTTAAACATTCCTAATGGTAGGAGCATTGAGTCAGGGATCAATATTTCGAATAGACTAGCATATCCTATATATGCTCGATAGAGAGGGTGGCAGATCTCACTAGCCACTTATGTGGGATACTAATATAAGGATGTGGGTGCTCATTTAGAAAATGAGTCCACTGAATTGACTCGATGAAAGAGAATATTTTATGAAAGCCTTACTTGCATGTTAAAGATGGTTTTCTAAGTGGAAGTTGTGCAAGTGATCCTTAGACCAGAGACCACCATAGATCTTGTGCACATGAACCCATATTTTAGTTCATACCCAGGCATGATATTAAGACATGTACGGGTTATTCTGGATATGATGGAGTGTATATAGAGATTGTGAGTAGGTCAACATGGAATCGATCACTCCTAGTAAGAGGAGATCGCATCCTGTGTATTCTCAATCCTAGATGACTTGAAAAAAGTCTTTTGGTCAAAAATAAAAAGGAGATTAGAAAGAGTTTCTAATACTTCTTCATTGGAGTCATCATTGGTTAATTGAAAATCGATATGAATATGTGTTTGAGTTTGACATGATCCCATACTCATGAACATATTCAGGGTGCAGGGATGATCGAAGGATTGAATTGTATGGTAACTTGCCACTGAAGGATATATTTGATATTTTTATCAAAATTTTATATATTTTGGATAGTCATGATATGTTGCTAGACATCAATCTTGACTTATAAATTTTTGATCGAATTAAAGAGTTTAATTCAATAGCCAATTAAAAAGGATTATAATTGTTGAACTCGGGTTAGCTCGATTGGACCTAAATCGATTAGATTGAAATCTAATCAAATTTGATCAACTTGCATCTGGACCTACTGTCAGCTAGATGTAAAACCCAATGGGTTACACACATATAGAAATTGGCCAAAGATCCTTTTGAAAATGGTTGATTGGAATTTTGGATTCAATCAGGGCTCCGATAAGCATGCTAGCACGTGTGGAACCCTTGCTCCTTTGGAGGTCAATTTGGTCTCATCTCTTACTAATTAGCTAACCCAATTTAGTGGGTATTTGGGTCATGTCGTGCCACCTGGAAGCAGCCTAAATTGGGATGCCACATCCTATTTTAACGCCAATTATGAAGAGTCCAAGTTGTGAAGGACTCTTAGCACAAAACAGGTTCTGCGTACAAGTGTTGGCGTGGGTAGAAGAAAAGAGTCCTTCTGGTATGGGATTAAGATGTGCATAGCAGCCCATATCACCCTCCATCCTTTGGTTCATATCTCAAAGTATGAGATGTATTTTTTTTAGAATTTTTGGGATGGAGAAAAATTAAAAAAAGAAAGGAAGTTTCGCATGTGCGTGCAGAAGCATCACATCTCTCTGAGATTTGGAGAGTCCTTCTCCTTATCAAATGCTTTTAGAATGAAACTATTTTTAGTGATAACATTTCACATTTAACAAATTATTTTTGATAATTTTTTTGGAATTTTTTCAGACTTATCTGGATGCCAAACGGATGCCATAAGTTTCTCCTCATGCCTGCACACATGGTGATCAGACTTTGCGTGAAAGGACATGAGACCACATCTATTTGTGAGAATTTTTATCCACTCATTACATGTTCTGAAATTAAGATTGAATCATCTATCCATGTGAAACTTTGAGAATTTTGCTGATTTGAGAAGGGATGTGAAAATATCCCTTCTCTAGTCATGGGCGCAGAGCAGGGTGCTGATCGACATATCATTGATAAGAGTCCTTCTGTTTGAAGGAACTCTTATCTCTGATAATCAGATCAAATAGGCCTCTTAGATGAGGCGCATCCCTCTCTTTTGGCATCCCTTTAGTGTCTATAAATTGATTGGGGCACTGAGTGTCCGAAAAATTCAGAAAGAGTTTCTAATTTGGTCTCCGTTGCTCTCTTTTCTTTCTTACAACCAATCTTAGTTTTAGGACAAGACTTTGGAATTTAAGATAAAGCCTTATTTGGTCCTAACAAGGGTTGTGAGGGTTTTAAAAAAGGAAGATCAGAAGTTTAGAGGAGATTCTGAGAGGGTGGAGTAAGTTTCTTAGAGAAACCTGACCGGTATGAAGCTAGTCGAGTTCTAGTAGCTAGAACTCTTGAAACAAGGTGAAGAAGGAGCACTGTCCTTGGTTCAGTTTCTATGTGGATCACCATTGAACGGCAGACACTTGGACACCTTGTAGAAATTAGGATTAGCACTAATAGGTATTCTTTTTATCCTAATTTATATTTATTTTACTTTGATTATTATAGTCAAGAGTTTCTAGGCATTGGGATTTTCGATGCATCGGGTATTTTGAATGAAAATTTTAAACACCTAACCCTTCCGCTGCACCACTGGAACCCATCAAATGCAAGTAGTAGCCTAATTGCCTCTAATCTAGCTAAAGGAGCAAAGATTTCATCAAAATTAATACTTTCTTCTTGGTTATATCCTTTAGCGACTAGCCTAGCTTTATTTCTAATAATGATACTTTGCTCATCTAGTTTATTCCTATACACCCATTTTGTTTCAATTATAGGATAGTTATTAGGTCTGTCAACTAGTGTCTATACCTTATTTCTTTTAAATTAATTTAATTCTTCTTGCATAGCATTTATTCAAAAGGATCATTTTCAGCTTCTTCTATAGTTTTAGGTTCAATTTGTAATACAAAAGCTAAGTAATTATTAATATTTCTAAGATAAGATCAAGTTCTTGTCCTTTGTGATGGATCACCGATAATTAGATCTTTAGGGTGTCCATGTGCATACCTCTACTCTTTTGGTAGCTCTTTTCTTTGGTTTGGAGTGGGTTCTTCCTCCTTTTTTCCTTCATCCTCCTTCCTTGAATCTTCTTCATTGTTTTGTGGAGAATCATCCTTCAACTGAGGCTATCCATCTTCTTGTTGAGAATTTCTGCATCCTCATCTAAAACATCTTCTTTCTAGAAGTTTTGTTATTAGATTTATCAAATACTACATGGATAGATTCTTCAACAATGAAAGTTTTCTTGTTGAAGACTCTATATATCTTGCTTGATGAGGAGTGTCCTAAGAAGATACCCTCATCTGACTTGGCATCAAATTTTTCTAAATTTTCTTTTCCATTGTTTAGTATGAAGCATCTACAACCAAAAATATGAAAATAGTTTATGTTTGGTCTCTTTTCTTTCCAAAATTTATATGATGTTTTCTTTAGAATAGGTCTAATTAATATATGATTTAAAATATAGCATGTGATATTGATGGCTTTCGTCCAAAAATATCTTGGTAAATCACTTTCATATAATAATTGTACATGCCATTTCTTGCAATTTGCGATTTTTTCTTTCTACCACCCTATTTTGTTGAGGTGTCCTAGGTGTAGAAAAATTATGGTCAATTTTTTTTTCATTACAAAAATTTTCAAAGTGTTGATTTTCAAATTCGGTGCCATGATCACTATGAATGCCTATAATAGATGTATTCTTTTCATTTAAAACTTTTGGATAAAATTTTGTAAAAACTCTGAATGCTTCATCTTTTTGTGCTAAAAATATTATCCAAGTGAATCTTGAAAATTTATTTATAATTACAACCCCATATTTCTTGCCTCCTAAACTTGTGGTCCTAGTAGGTCCAAATAAATCTATATGAAGCAATTCTAGAGGTCTAGATGTTGAAACCATGCCTTTTGATTTAAAAGAATTCTTAATTTATTTTCCTAATTGACAAGTATCAAAATCCAATTCTTTTCAAAATTTAATTTTGGTAGGTCTTTGACAAGATTTTTCTTAATGAGTTTTGAAAGCAAATCCATACTAGTATGACCTAATCTACGATGCCACAATTAACTAGTCTCACTAACCTTAGCTTCCATTGCTACAAGACATTGACCATTCTTCATGTGTAGATCATCCAGATCCACCATATAGACATTGTCATATCTATATCCAATGAATATGAAGCCATCGTCATTGGGACTAGATACTATGTATGCTAAAGATTTAAAAGTTACTTCAAACATTTTATCACAAAAGTAGCTAATACTAAGTAAGTTATATTTCAATCTATCAACTAATAATTTATTTTGAATAGAAGTAGAAGGGGTGATACGAATGTTACCAATACCCATGATACACCCCTCTCCATTGTCTCTAAATGTAACTACTCCATTTTTAGGTTCAAAAGTGACAAATTGAGATTTGTTATCCGTCATGTACCTTGAATAGCCACTATCAAGATACCAAAGTCTTTTCTTCTCCCAGGCTGCAAGACACTCCTATACAAAAGAATCTAGTAGAGAATTTAGGTATCCAAGTTATCTTGGATCCTTTAAGATTAGTACTCATGGTTCTTTTTGGAACCAAAATTATTTTAATTATTTTTTATTTTAATTTTTTGAAATCACATACATAGGATTTATGACTAATTTTACCACAATAATAACATGAAATATTTGAAATAGAAGTTGATGAAGCTTTATCAAACAAATTTTTAAAAATTTTTTACTTTTTTTGTGGTTTAAATCCTAATCCAGTGTTATTGAATATATCTCTTTATTCATTTAATAACATATACAATTTTTTGAAGCTATAAGTAATTTTTTCTACAAATGATTTAATTTTCTTTAGCTCATCATTTAATTTTTAATTTTCATAAATTAATCAATTAATTTTTTTAGAAATCTTTTTCTTTTCATGACTTAAACTAAGATTTTGCTTTTTTAGTTCCTTGTTTGTCAATCTTACTTTATTAAATTCAATTAAAAGATAAATGCCTCTTATAACTCATCAAAAATAAAATCTAAAAAAGTTTTAGCATTTACCTCCTCTTGATGAGCCATCAAGCAAAGGTTGGCAACTTCTTGTGCTTCTTCATCAGAGCTAGAGTCCTTACTATTGCTCCATTGTGCCATCATTGCCTTCTTCTTGACCTTCTTGTTTGATTTCTTAAGAAGAAGGCAGTCCATTTTGAAGTGACCGGACTTCTTGCATTCAAAGCATATAGAAGTTTTTTATTTTTTTTCTTCTTTCTATCTTTACTTGATTCTCCTTTAAATGGCTTTCTCTTAAAATTTTACTTTTTTCTTTTCATAAATCTTTTGAACTTTCTCACCATTAGTGCCAAGTCATCTTCTTCCTCTTCTTCATCGAATTCTTCACTATCATCATGCTTGGAGGTTGTAGTCTTGAGAGCTATGGTTTCTTTCTCCACATTTTGCCTCATGGTTAACTCATGAGTCATTAAAGACCCAAGGAGTTCTTCCAATGGTAGCTTGTTGAGGTTCTTGGCTTCTTGAATTGTGATGACTTTCGCTTCCTAAGCCTTCGAAAGTGATCTAAGAATTTTACGAACAAGTTCACTATTAGAATAAGATTTTTCTAAGCTTTTCAAACCATTAATAATATCAGTAAATCTAGTAAAAATATCGATAATAGATTCATTTGATTCTATTTTAAATAATTCATATTTATAAACAAGAATATTAATCTTTAACTCCTTGACTTGGTTGGTACCCTCATGGATAACCTCCAACCTATCACAAATCTTCTTAGTAGAAATGCAAGTAGAAATTCTATTGAATTCGTTAGCATCTAATGTACAATATAGAATATTCATAGCTTTTGCATTTAATTCAATTAATTTCATATCATGCTTATCCCAATTCTCTTCGGGCTTGGAAACATCATTATCATCTACTTTTATTGTGGATGTGTATGGACCTTTGACTATAACTCTTCAAAATTGATTGTCAACTATTTGAATGTAAATGCGCATGCTTGCATTCCAATACATATAGTTTGTTGCATTGAACAAAGGTGGACGGTTAGTCGATTGCTCTTCGGCAAGAGACGCATTCATTTGGGTTACCATTTGATCTTAATTCTTGATTCTTAAATCAAATACAAATGAGTATCAGGTACTGATACCATTTGTTGCTCAATAAAACAACCAAAGAGGGGGGGTAAATTAGATTTTTTAAAATTTAAGCAAATAATGTGTTGTTTTGAAAACTAGTGAAGTATTGATGAGTGCAGAAATAGGATATGTAGAAATATAAATATAAAGAGAGTAAGAAAGAATAACACAATCACAAACATAACCGATATATAATGGTTCGATGCCCCTTGCACCTACGTCCACTCCCCAAGATCCATTTGAGAATTTCACTATAATCTTTTCAAAATTATAGCTGAATAGTTTTCTAGGCTCACTATTCAAAATCTAATTGGTTTTACACCGGATCACCAACACAACCAACAAACAAGCTAACCCTTAGCTTACACTCCAATTATTATGCTTGGATGGACCTATCCCCTAGCTTCAAAATCCTATTGAAACTAGTTACAATAAGAACAAAAGTAGAAGAACAAATAAAAATAAAAAGCTCCTTTAATGAGCAATAAAGTCGATGAAGCTCTTGACTCTTCTTTTGTGGAAGCTTTTGGAGGAATGAGCTTGTCTTCTTGCTAAAGAGAATGTCTTGATTTAACATTTCAATGAGTTGGGAATTGAATGCACTTTTCTTTAATACGTTTTGGACTTTTTCTCTTATTTTTGTGCTTCTCACTTTGATTCTTTCGTCTTGTCCCTTTAAAATATTATAGGAAGCATTGAGGTACTGTTTTGGAGCCTCAAAAGTCGTTTCTAGCTATTAGAATCTGAAATATAGCCATTGGAGCCAAAACTACACTGTTCTGAATTTTCTGCAGAACTAGCCGTTACGATTCAAGTCTGACTCGGCTGACCCTCAAGTCAATTCGACTGAACCTCAAGTTGACTCAACTAGTGTATAAGTTTTTTATTCCAAAAATCAGCTCTCTGTTGGTACTCAACGGCTGCGACTCAAGTGACTCGACTCCTCAACTCGGCTGAAATATTTTCTATTCTGAAGCTTTGCTTTTTCGGCCACTGTTCACTTGAGTCGACTCACGCCCAACTTGAGTCGACTCGAGGATGTACCAGCTGAAACTTTTTCATGCTAAAATCTTTTTTGCGTGTTGTTCCAGTTTAAGTCAATTCGGGACCATCTTGAGTCGACTCGAGGTGCCCTCCACTAAATTTTTTTGTGATATTTTCAATTTGAATTCTTCTTCAATTCTAATCTTCAAATATCTTCCTCCAGTCTTGTTTGAGATAAGTAACATACTTCGAAAACTTTCGGATTTCTCGTTATTGTTCTTAATTACATCATTAAATTTTTTTTTTGATATTCTATAATTTTTCTTGAAACATGAACTTAAAGAACTCATTAGTCCAAAAATATATACTCAAATATTTTATCATTTATCAAAATCAATCCTTGGGGTTAACATCTTCACTCGTGGCAGGTGGTCATATGAATTCTGAGATTTTTTTAATTTATGTAAATCAAATCAGTTTGGAATGATCATCATCAAGGATGGATTGAGTCCGCCTTCTCCATGCAGAAAAAAAAAAAAAAAAAAAAAAAATCTACCTATAACAGATGAGATAAAGCAGCGAAGAGATATGAACACAAAACCCGAACCAATGTACACAGCTTCAACCAAAACAGAATCGTAACGTCCTGAAAACCGACCACGCTGCACCTAGATCGGAGTCGAAGCAGAACCTATAAACCAGTGGCTTCCCCAAATTCTTGAAGTTTATCTAAGTGTGTGGTATTCCCAAAAAGACCCCCGACCCCATAAGCTCCAGATGTCACGACTTATCCGCATCTTGGACCCACGAAACATCGACCCACCCGCAAATGAAGATTTCAATTTTTTTATCAATTAATTTAATCATTCTGCGTTTCATTGGCAAAATTTGCAAATTTCTCACATAAATTTACATGAACAAAAAGCAAAGCGTGCGCGCTCTTTGGGGATCTTTGTACTTGCGTGTATGCAAATTTATCATAGAACAATTCCGTTACCCGCAAATTACGGAAGTTGTTTGGTATATATATTCTAGAAATAGTTTAAAATTTCAAATATTATATGGATATTATATAATAAAATATTCAAAAATAAAAAATATTTTTTATATTTATTTAATTATTTTTATATTTATATTTTTATAATTAATATATATAGAAATAGATTTGAATAAGATCGAAATCTGATTAAATCAAAACTAAACAATGAGATTCCTAGGTCGATAATTCAAACTGCTGCATATGATACTGCTTACACAATAAAAATTATATAATTTAAAAGTATCTAACCTATATATATATATATATATATATATATATATATATCAGATAATGTTGTCCAGCTATGCAACCCAAGAGGGGAGGGTGAATTAGGTTTCTAAAAATTTAAACTTAACTTACAACTATGAAGATTATTTAACGGTGAGCAAGATAAGTATAGAGAGTGTAATTTATGCAAGGGTAATAGTTGGATGCTAGAATACAAGAGAATGGAGAAGTTTGAAAGGAGAGCAATTAAGCACAACACAAACAAGAAGATTTATAGTGGTTCGGTGCCAACCTTGCACCTACATCCACTCCCCAAGCTCCTACTTGGAAATTTCAATCTACTAAATTGTATTCAACCTGAATACACTCATCGGAACCTCCGACTCTAGCTATCCCAAGCTAGACCACTTATTTCTTGGGTACAAGCCAACTCAATACAATCCGATTCAAGGTTCGGATCAACCTTCTCACGTTTTAGAATCTTTTTAAAACATAAATAATAACTCAAAAAGAGTATTACAGTTAATTGTACAGAAATACAAATGAAGCTCCTTTAATGAGCGAATAAAGCTTTAAATACACTTTACATAATTAGAAGGAAGCTCTTTCAGATTTCCTCAAGGTGGTTGGAGGCTTGAATGAGCTCTTGAGGAGTTGGTGGACTTAAAATAAAAGCTTCTTGAACTCTTTTAGTGGGCTCTTGCTTAGGGTTGAAATGAATGCTTGAAGAACATTTTTCAAATCTCTCTCTCTGTTCTTTGATTCTCTCCTTTAAGTCCCTTTATATAACTTCAAATAATGGTGGAGAGTAATCTGGACTGAAATAGAGCCATTAAAGCATATTAGATGAGCATTAAATGCAATTGAAACGGGTTAAAAATTAGCCGTTGCGAAATTTTTCCGTCACAGGGGTCGACTCATAGGGTCAACTCATGCTCATGGATCGACTCATGGGGTCGAACTCTGTGGAACAGAACAGAAAATGACTGTTCTGTAATTTTGACCTACAAAGCAACAGAGGTCGACTCATAGGGTCGACTCATGCCAAGGGGTTGATCCATGGGGTCGACTCACAGAGTGTGCCAGTCAAAATTTCTGCGTACCGTTCAGCCCTTTAAGCCATGAGTCGACTCATGGGGTCGACTCAAAAATAGAAACCTAATTTTTTTATAAAATATACTTCAAAAAATATTGAAATTTTCTCCAATAGATTGCACGTCTTTTGTTCTTGCTCTTGAGGCTTCTGAATCAGGTCTTAATAAAATTATGATTTTGCCCCTGAAATGCAATAAGTCTTTTTCCAAGTCAAAATCATTAGTAATCCCCTCAAATGCTTTGTAATCATCAAAATCAATTCAAGGAGCAACAATCTCCTCCTTTTTGATGATGATAAAATACTTGAGCAAAAGTATATATATGGCATTGAACATGAATTTCAGATTTATGAAGATGCATTACTTGAATATTATAACCAAGTATTGGAACAAGATGCATCATAAGCAGTTTAAAGACAAATTTAAAATTTGCTTATAAGTGCATTTGCCTGGAAAGAAAAAAACTGATTTTGATTCTTTAGCATATGACACATGTACCTATTTGTTTAACAATTTACTTAATATTCAATCTTTATTACTCTTATTGCTCAATCTTGATTTTGATTCTCTACTCCCCCTTTTTAACAGCATCAACTAAGATTCTCTACTCTCCCTTTTTCTTTATTCCTTCCTTTGGATGGAATCAATTTCTTTAGCTTGCTTCTTTGATTGCTTGTTTCTTTATTGCTTATTGTTTTACTCCCCCTCAATATAGCAATCGTAAAAAATATATCAATTTTCTCATTTAACAGATATTGCTATTCAAGTATTTCATGATTTAAAAGTAACTCCATTTGATCACATTCAAGGACATTCATTGAAAGTCAAAGTATATATTTATATATATCAAAAGGTGACTGAATACATAAATGTTTCAAGATATAAGAGTTAACTTAGAGTACAAAAGACATGGATAGAAACTATCCAACAGTCAATCAGTTGAGATTGCATGGCCTACAAGATAGATCTTAAAAAAAATTAAAGAAAGGACAGACTACACTGGATCTAATAGATATCATGACTGGATGGATCGGAGTCTGATAAATCAGAGATGGGGTGAGGAGATGAAGGATCATATCCACGAGCTCGACCTCGATCGTGTCTGCCTCTGCCACGGGTAGAGGTGCCAGCATGAGTGGAGGGGTGAGAAGATCCTGAAGGCTGAGAAGCAAAAGATTGAGCTACAAGTGAGAGTCTGATGGTGTCCAAAAGGTTCAAAGCTCTCGAAACAGATTGTAGCAGTGCAGTGAATTGAGTGGAAGTATGCTCACTAGAGCCCCTGATCTCTCTTCTCAGAAAGTCAAAACCACTCTCTAAGACTCCTCGCAATCTGGCTGCCTCCGTAGATAGGTCTGAGACCTCAGTGATGTCCTCATGCGGTTGTGGATGGGCTAGAGCTAACACTTGCCCCTGCAAGTCAAGTACTCTGTCAGTCAGTCTCAATACACAACCCTCAAGCTGCTCGATGCGTACTGACTGATCAGTAATCATCTGGAACACAGTGGAGATATGGGAGATCAGTGTCTGATCAGATACACCGTGAGATGTCGCTCCCTGAGCAAAAGCTGAAGTACCCTTCGGGAGTCTTCTTCCTCCTCTCGTCGGCTCCCAATCGGAGTCGGAGACGGGTTCCCTCCGGCTCTATTTAAGGAGGAGAACCTTCCTCTCTCCTCTCATCGAGAAATCCCGGGGCAAAACGGCAGCAATCGCCAGAAATTCCTCTTAGAGACCCGTCACTGTGCCGTCCAATTTCTCGCCGGAAAAGCCTTGCCGACGATGGAGGTAAGCCTCCTCCCCTTCCTCTCTCCTCCCCCTTCCTTCCCGTGCCGATGTGCACGCTCGCCGGCAACCGGAGTCGTCGGATTTTGTTGCGGAAGAATCTTCCTTTTTATCATTTTTCTATCGCCGGTGGTCACCGTCGACCACCGGTTTGGCCGCCCCTTGCCGTCGGAACGTCTCCTCTCCTGCCGATGGTCGTCCCACGCCGGCTGCGCCGCCGGCCGGCCACCCAACGAGGGGACCTCATGGTCCCCTGTTTCAGCCCAAAACAAGCCCACGGGAGAAGAAGAAAAGAAGAAGAAGAAGAAGGAAAAGAAAAAGAAAGAGAAAAGAAGAAGGAAAAGAAAAGAAAAAGAAAAGAAGAAGGAAAAGAAAAGAAAAAGAAAAGAAAAAGAAGGAAAAGAAAAAGAAAAAAAAAAGAAAGAAGAAAAATAATATGATAATAATATAATAATAATAAATAAGATTTTCTCCTCTCTCTTCCGTGAAGAAAAAGAAAAAAAAAGATAGAGAGAAAAAAAAAGAAAATAAAAATCATTAAATTAATTAATAAATAATGATATAAATAATAAAATATGAGAAAGAGAGTTTTTCTCTCTTCCCTCTCTCTCTTCAGCCTGAACTAGTATTTTCTCTCTCTAGAATTGGACTTTCTCTCTCTACTTTCTCTCTCTAGAATTCTCTCTCTAGATTATTTCTCTCTCCTAAGATTTTTAATTTTGAGAAGAATGATGATGAATTTAAATGATTCTCGTAATGGATTTTTGATCTGTGATCATCGGACGATACACCGACATCCACTTTGATCAGATCAGGTATTTTTAGATTTTATTTCTCATGATCTTATTGAATTATCCACATGATAATTTTAGCATGATTTGATCTGATCGATCAGAATTTGTTGAATCATATTGTCTGAAGAATTCAAGATGAGTTTTCTCTCTCTAAAATTTTCTCTCTCTAGAATTTTCTCTCTCTAAAATATTCTCTCTCTTGATTGATTCTCTCTCTAAGAAAAGGTTAGTGAATGAAGAAATTTCTTTTAATAAGTCTGATCTGATTCTAATGAAGAACCCTGATCCATGATTGTCAGACAACGTACTGGCACCTACCTTGATCAGACCATGAATCTTTAGATTTGATCATCCATGATCCCGATCTAGTCATGACTTAATTTGATCATGTTGATTTCACCAATCAAGATATTGGATCAATCATAATGTTGGATTGTGTCACCTGATCAATTCGAATTATACCTCATGATTCTCTCTCCTCTGATTGTCTCTCTCTACTTGATTTTATGAAATCGATGAAGAAACCTCGGTCCTATCACTTCGAATCCGATTTGATCTGATAGTCAAACTTTGGATCATTTAGGTCCTAATTAGATTTTGATTAGATAAAATTAGATGATCGGACCCAATCTAAACCGTTGAAATATGGTATTCGTATTCTTTCTAATTATTGAAATTGATTCTGTATAGGATTGTGGATGTTTGATCATGAAATATTGTGATATGATCTACGAACAAAATTTTTTGAAAAAAAATTTATAGAATTATGTAGATTTATTGGAGTGCGTTCGAGGTAAGTAATGTTTCACTTTTTTTAGATTTATCGGCAAATTATAATGTATTTTTCTGACATGATTTGTGAAACGATGCATGAATTGGATGAATGATATTTTATTATGAAAATATCTTATTTAAAATGTTATGATGAAGCATGATTGAACATATTGATTTCATGATGCATTACATTGATTGATTTCGATACTACATGATTATATATTTTATTATCGAAATTAGAATATGAAACATGATTTATGAAGAATTATGATATAAGAAACAATAAGAATTGACAACCTGACTATGTAAAGGACCCTGCCAATGGGGGCATGTACGTTGGCAATTGATTGTCCTGAGGGTTTATGTCGCCAGCGAGACCAGCGACATGTCACCAGAGAGACCAGCGACAAACCGCCAGCGAGACCAGCGGTTCCAAAGGACATGGCTGCCAGATGATTCGCAGCCTACCGCAAGCAGATACGCGGTATTATGACCCTGCCACAGAGAAAATGTGGTCATAGCTCATGGTTGACGAAAAGAAATTGAAGAACAAAAGAAATTGAAATTTGGAAAGAAACTTGAATTTTCGAAAAACAAATGAATTTGGCATGAATTATGTTGCATAATTGAAATTGATTTCGAATTGATGAACTCTATATGCTTATTTTCTATAAATGATTATTTACTTATATGCCTGATGAAATCTGTTGAGAAGTGATCATTGCTTACTGGGCTGTCTAGCTCATTACCTCTTATTTTACTGTTTTTACAGATGTTGAGAAATTAAGATGATACAAGATATGAATGGAAGAGTGATCAGAAGTAGTATCTTCATACTTTTATTTTAGGTTGAAAGGCTTATTGAATTTGATGCAAAGCCTTTGAATTGTTGTTGAATTTATTAAGATATTAAAGAAAAAAATTTAGGTCATTATGTTTTGGATTTAAATTATTGAATAATTATTCCGCTGTTGTTTTAGGATAGCATGATAAGATGCCTTGCATGCTTATGGGAAGAGTTTTCTATGAGTATGCGGCGGTTGCCATGACCCTCGATTCACAATCTCGGGTTGGGGGCGTGACAATTATAGTGGTATCAGAGCATAAATAGATGAATTATGAAACATAGAATCAGATATAGAATGGGTGTAAGTGGATAGACACCAGGGATATTATAGTGTAGATCTTTAATGATTGTAGTGGGAGAAATATTTAAAAATTTTGATTAAACATTGAGATTATGTATAAAAAGATCACAAGAGATTATGACATATAGAATTTAAAATATGATGGATGATCTATTGATCATGATATGATTAGTTAGATCTTGATCGAAAGTAATCACAAAAGGATTGACATAAAATTTTATTATGCATTGTGGTTATTAATTTGATCATTGGTTATTCAAGTGAATCGTAAGTTCAAATTCGATGTGAAAATAATACTATGATATTACTTCTAGTTGAGAAGTTGACTATTATTGGCAAGATAAAGATTTGACGATAAAATGTTGTTCCAGAATGGGCTAAGAAAATTTTTTTTTATGGTGCTTGATTGGAATATTTATCAAAAGTGAACTTGGTATGTAGATCATATATAAAGTGGCATATTAGGATGAAGGCGTATTTAGAGATATTGCAAAGAAGCCTATTTTTTTATTGATGAAATTGATTTTGAGGTTGTAGAATATTCATCGTACTAGAATCTTTAATCATCATCCTTAGATCTAGATAATGGATCTTATTATGTCTTTTGGAGACTATATGATGTGTATGAAATTTCAATTTAAAGATTTCGTATCTAAGTTGATCAAGAGATTTTCTGATATTATTGTTGAGGTTGTTAATGAAAAAATTGATATCTTTAGATTAAGATAAAAGATCCTATTTATATTTATTTCAGATTAAGGGATCCATGTGAATTTACAATTTAGAAATTTGGGATTTAGGAATTGATATGGAGTTCCTTTGCTTTTGTTAACGAGGTCTCTAATTGAATCTACTATTAAATGGAGATTTGATTTTTGAAGCTTGTATGATTGTTATGAAAGGATATTTGATAGATATTGAAGATCCTGATGATAGAAATTTTAAATAACAATAATAATGATTTAAAATTCATATATATTCAGATTATGTCCAAATTTGATGGAGCATCGTAGAATTTTCTCGTTGATTTGACTTATAAAGATTTTTGGTTTGAAAATTATCGAATTGAATTGATATGAGAATTGAAATTTGATTCATATTGATTATAGTAAATCTATATGATGGTTTAAATATGATATTGGACTAAGGGTTAATCAAGATTATTGTACACCAGTAAAGATATGAATGAAAATCGAAAGTTAATCTTTGATTTCAATTAAAATTTGAAATTTTAGGATAAAAAAATAATTTGATCCAACTTTTTTTTGTGAACCTAAGAAATTTTGATTGTTAGATCAGAGTGCGCAGCGGAAGCATGGTAATCTGGATTATTTTGAGTAAGTCAGGAATGATGACTCTTTGAGTTAAAGAATTATGATAGATGATATGGTTTGATACGAAAAATTTATTGATATTAGAAAAAATAATATTAAAAAAAAAATAATACAATAATAATTTGATAATGAATCGATTAATTAAGAGTTGTTAATGTTTAGATAAAGAAAATTGATATACTTACTTAGAATAGAGACATTGAAAAATATAGTTTTGATTTAGATCAATTTTTGAGTTATTGATTTTTATTATGGAATGACTTAATGATAAAATTTGCTTCAAGAATTAGAATATTTAAGAGTTTGAGGGTTTGAGTAAGAAAATTTTGATGACTAGAAATAGTGATATTGATTCAATCAACAATGGTGATATTGATCTTTATGAAATGACTTAATGATGAAGTTGCATCAAGAAATAAAATATCAAAAGTTCGAGAATGAGATTGAAATGATAAATCTTCAATCTTTGAAAGTATGAATAAGAGAAAATATTTTTGAATTTTGATTGATTGGGATGTCATCATATGATTCATAGAAGTATGTTTTCCTTCTTATGATGGGTTAAAATTAAGAGTGGTTAATATTTTGAAATAAATAAATAAATGAATGAATGATGATGAATGAAGTTCTTATGCAAGAATAGAGACATTGATTTTTTTTTATTCACAAGAGATAGATTTGATTTTAATTTGAGTCATGAGGTATTGAACATAATTTATTTTTATAAGAAATAAGATCATAATTTCAAAATCTTGAAACATTGAAAATCTTTGAGATGGTGATCTTGATAAGTAAGAAAATGAATGGTTCCGTTTCAGATCGATATTAATGTATTAACTTTTTCCTTATGAAATGATTTCAGAATAAATTTGTATCAAGAATTAGAATTTTGAAATATTTGAGGATGAGATTCAAGTAAAGAAATATGAAGACTCAAGCAGAAAAAAATTTCGAGGACGAAATTTCTTTTAGAGGGGAAGAATGTGACGGCCCAACCCATGTAAGAATCCAAACGAACAAAAAAAAAATAGAAAAACAGGGGAGAAGACTCCCGAAGGGAGTCTTCTTCCTCCTCTCGCCGGCTCCCAATCGGAGTCGGAGACGGGTTCCCTCCGGCTCTATTTAAGGAGGAGAACCCTCCTCTCTCCTCTCATCGAGAAATCCCAGGGCAAAACGGCGGCAATCGCCGGAAATTCCTCTTAGAGACCCGTCACTGTGCCGTCCAATTTCTCGCCGGAAAAGCCTCGCCGGCGACGGAGGTAAGCCTCCACCCCTTCCTCTCTCCTCCCCC